>NW_027172787.1:0-154412 GCF_018151085.1 Drosophila tropicalis | reverse complement strand
TCACCAAAACCCCTTTAAATATGTTTTTATGTAGATCTAGAGCCGAGTAACAAAAAAAACTCGCAAATCTACAAGTTAAATAATATTGGTAACGCGATAGTTACAATGGAACCTCCAAGAAAAGACAAGCGACATTCTCCAATGCCACAGATGTCGGAAATATGGTCACACGCAGACATACTGGCGGCAAGCGTATAGATGTGTGTCAAATGTGGCAAAAAAAACAGGTCAAAATAAAATTTGTATCAGTGTGTTGTATGAGTCAAAATGTCCCAGGATAAGGAAACTTTCAAAATATGTACACTGTCATGAAGGAACTTCTTAAAAATAAAGTAACAACACGCGTTAACGAGTCACGAATAAAACATAAATGCCAATTGTTGCGTGGTGTCGTGAATTTCTCTCCCCAAACCATCAGAATCCATCCAATGATTACGTGACAAAACAATAATCCACTGCCCAAATTGTTAACAATCAGCCTGTTATATCTGAAAGTGGTTCAATTGGAACGGATTGAAAAAACTATTAGAAAAACAATCAGAGACAAATTTGTGACCTTCTTAAAACAATAAACTTATTGATTGATGAACAAGCTCTTAAATGACATAAGCATAACTGACCTCCGCATTGCTATATGGAATGCCAGCGGCTATGGAAATCACGTTCATGAAATGAACTTATTCATAAAGTCAAATGATATTGATATAATGTTGATATCTGAGACTCACTTTACAAACAATTCCTTTTTTTTAAACTGAGAGGATAGGAGATTTACTGTGCCAATCATTCATCTGTAGAGCCCCAGGCAGGGCTGCACTGATTGTTAAAAATGGAATAATTATGAAACTCTAGATCCCATAAGAGATTTCATTGCAAGCTGCCAGTATCAAAGTCAAATGTATGCATGCTGACTTGATTGTTACTACCATATATTTTTCTCCCAAGGTTTACTGTTAAAGAGATAGATTACAAGCAATTCTTCTTCAAACTTGCAACAAAGTTTATTGCTGGTGGAGACTATAATGCGAAGCATCCTTGGTGGGAGCTCGAGACTGGCAAACCCTAAAGGCAAGGAGCTTTATAAATGCTTGAGAAATAATAGCCTCAGTGTCTTATCAACCGGTAAACCTACATATTGGCCCACTGATCCAGTAAAATTCCTGACCTAATAGATTTTGTCGTTTATAATGGAATCCCACAGCAATATCTTGCTATCTCAGAGAGCTTGGACATCAGTTCTGATCACTCGCCTATAATAATGCCTTATAGTAAGCGAATCCAAAGAAATCCGAGAAAGCTCCTACAAGATTATAACAAGCAAAACTGATGATGAGGCCAGCTATTGGAGTACACCCCAAGCGATGATACTCAAAATAGCAACTTTACTGTACCAAATAAAATAAGACGTCAATTAAAACAAAAAGAAAGCTTAGGAAAAAATAGCAAAGAGACAAGAAATCCAATAGATAAAGCATTGTTTAATAAAGCCGCGTCAGATCTTAAAAAGAAATTACTGGAGTTAAAACAAGAATCTCTAACAGAGTATCTTAAGAGCTTATATCCACATTCGCCGAATCAAGAACACAATCTCTGGAGAGCTACAAAGTATCTGAAACGCCCAACAATCAGGAAAGTTTCCATGCAAATCTGAAAAAGAAAAAGTAAACGCTATTGCTCAACATTTGTATGCAGTCTTTTAGCCAAACGATATTCATGACGCTGGTATAGAAGCAAAAATAAAATTATTCCTTGACTCTTCAAATGAGTCTACCAATTCGAAAAACCAGCTTTGAAGAAGTCTTTTTAATTAATACTAAAAAGTCTCTAATACTAAAAAGTCTCAAATTGATGATATCACTGCAAAGAACTTGTCTCGTAAGTCGGTTAAACTCCTGACACTTATTTATAACGCCATCCTTCGTCTTGAACACTACCCTAGTCAGTGAAAATGTGCTGAAATAATAATGATAGCCAAGCCGAATAAACCAGAAAACTGCGTTTCGTCATACCGTCCCATCAGTCTGCTGGCTACTTTTTCCTAAGTATTTGAAAAAATACTGCTGAGAAGACTGTTGCCAGTGTTGGACGATCTTACCATCATACCCGAACATCAGTTCGGGTTCAGAAAGCAGCATGGAACACATGAGCAATGCCATCCTATAATTAATGTAATCACTAATGCTCTTGAAAAAAATGAATAGTGCTCCGTAGTTTTCCTTGATGTGCAGCAAGCGTTTGACCGAGTATGGCACGATGGCATTCTGTATAAAATAAAAAAATGGCTTTCTGCTCCTTACTATCTATTATTTAAGTCTTATCTTGGCAACAGACATTTTTATGTTCGACAACAAGGAGAAATTTCAAATCTCTTTTACTATTAATGCAGGAGTTCTCTAAGAAAGTGTTCTAGGCCCTGTACTTTATACATTATTTACATCTGACTTGCTGGCTACATATGCAGATGATACGGCGATAATCGCATCAAGCAGCATTCCTAACAGGACAACAGAATACCTACAAAGAGAAATTTGCTTAATAGAAAAATGGTTACACAAATGGAAAATCAAAGTTAACTCGCAAAAGTCTGTAGAAGCAACATACTCCTTAAGACAAGGAAATTGTCCAAAAGTCTTACTAAACGATTGTGAAATCCCCCAAAGAGATTCCGTTATATATCTTGGAATTCATCTTGATCGAAGGTTAACCTGGAAGACACATATCAAGGAAAAAACAGAAGCAGCTGAATATTAAAACCAAAAAATGTACTGGCTATTAGGACACAAGTCCCAGCTTAACATTGAAAACAAAGTAAGACTTTACAAAGCAATATTAAAACCTGTTTGGACTTATGCGCTACAACTTTGGGGAACCGCGAGCCAATCAAATATTGAAATTATGCAACGTTATCAATCGAAAACCCTACGCAAAATTGTTAACGCACCTTGGTATGTTTCCAATGCTGAAATTCAAAAGGACCTTAATATACCATTTGTAAAGGATGAAATAGCAGAGTTTAGTGTTAGATATATTGATAGACTGCACAATCACCCCAACTCATTAGCTGTAAGTCTATTTGATCATATACCAACAAGAAGACTAAAAGATTACATATATTAGATCTTCCAATTAAAATTAAATTTTTTTTATATATGTACAAATACATAAATTTAAATATATAAACCAAATAAAATGAAACCCTTGCACAGAGACTTGTATAAATACTTAAGTAGATATAATTACTTATTATATATATTAGTTGACTCAGTGGAGCCGACTATTCCTGTTATGTTTTATGTATCTCCAAATTTACTGATTGTCTAAGGACAGATTGTAAAAAAAAGAAATTAAAAAAAAAAAAATCCGAATGGTAATTGGATTCACATTAACTTGTGGTCTTGCTAAAGTACTCCACTACATAAGGCTTATTTTCAATTGTAATGTAAAGGAATTTCAGTTATTTTAAAATTCAACTGATTTCGATTATTTAGTATTTTTGTTGTTGTTATCGATATTTTCTAAAGTGGTGAGAATCGAAATTTAGGTAACCAGCTGAAAAAAGAGTGAACTAAGTGGCAACGCCACACAGCTAATCGGTTTGATTTGCATTGCTTTAAATTATTTTTCTATAAACGGAGTTTGGTTAAAACAATAAGAAAAATAAGGCAAAAGAGACTTATTGGACAGCGTGGTTTTTGGAAAAGTGTTCTTTCTTTCCTCCACGTGAATTCCAACTGATCAGACCTATTTGTCCAAAGTTTTAAATAACCCAATAGGGGAGTGCATCAAAATCCCTACGCGTGTGCGAAAAACAAATTTTATGCGTGTGTATGTGTTCAAGAGATTGATGTAAGTTAATTTTCTTGCAATTAACTTATGCATTTTCTCTTCAACAGCATCGGAAATAGTTTCCATCAAGTATTGACAATTTTTCTAAAAGATTCGTCTTATTGACATTTTCTTTGAGACACCTGTCTTCGGCAGACTTGCCCCCAGCAGTCTCAAAATTTTTGTGAGTGAACTGTTTGCGGCAGTCAAAGGCTTAAACCGACGATCGATTTTGAAAATCCGAGAGTTAAATATATTTAACTTTTGCCTCGGATGGTAGTAAGGGTAAATAAGAGAAAAACTCCCAAAATAGTTTGGTGTCTTATACAGTGTTATTATAGATATGGCGTTAGCAGAGTGAAATTTCGAATGTTGCGACATTTATAATTCTCAATATCGCATTTTCGATTATCCTGCCTCACATGTAATCCAGACCATACCAGCAGAACACGTGGAGGATTATAAAATTAGAAGCATGTACGAAACCTAACGTATTTCTCAATCTTAACCTAACCTAAAGCGAGTAGGATTATAAAATAGAAGGATGCGTTAAAATCTAACCTTTATACGAACAAAACATAACCATAAGAGCATTTTGGAATTATTTTCAAGTGCAGGAGGTCTTATTCGTCTTTGGAACGGAAGAAATAATCAGGCTGAAGTGAAATGAGTCAACATAAGGCTCCCCAGTAGTTTAGAATCAATTTTAAGTTAAGTTTACATTTGTTCACGCCACCGGGTGAACAGCAGTGAGCGGCGAAGAGCAGTGAGGAGTGAGGAGGGTTTTTTGATCCTCGGCATCTACGGTCACACCAGGAGGGGTGACTTGATTTTTCCGATGGGCATCGCCATTTAATCTAATACGAGATTTTAACCCGAACACCCGTTCTTCTCTTGTGATTTACCTTTATTAGATTGTAAATTTTCCAACCCGCATCCATCTCGTGTGTGTCGGGACATATTGTCACTTAATACAAATAAATATAATTAGTTTAAAACGAAGTTCTCGCGCGTTTTAATTACACTACTCACGCACCAGACCCCTGAAGACATTGGCACCCGCCAACCACTTGCGGTTTTTTTTTGGATTCTTCCGCCCTTTCACAAACATTGGTCCTTCGAGCCGGATACCCTTCCGCTCCTCCAGCTTGCATCGGCGGAATTCCTGATAAGTACAAAATTTCATTATTCATTTCATTTGCCCCTACATACTAATAAAAGTGTGGTTTTCCCGCTTTTCCATAGCGACCTATACACTTTTATATATTGTATGTACATACCTGACCTGTTCCAAGGTTACATGGTAGTTCCTAATCCTTAGCGTATTTGTCCAACGTTTTCGTTTTCCATTCCACGATTACCCATTTTTATTTATGTTATTTTCCTCGCACTGGTCCAATTCCACTTTTGTACATATGCATTCACATGTACATGTAGTTTCCACAGCTGTTTGCCAAGTCCGCGTAAAGGTTTAAAAAACAAAAAAATTATTAAAGTGTTATAAAAAAAAAAAATAGAAAAAATATTAATCAAACTGTTCACCCCGATTTCTTATGTGTTCGAATTATTTCCATGCCAAACTAGTTTCCACACGCGCGTATCCACTTACATACGTACATCGCCATCTGTTGATGCACGCACATATGTACATATCCACAACACATAATCCATTTCGGTGTCCCGCATTGACTTAACAAAAAAAAAGGGAGGGGAAAGGAAAACAACATGCAACTAACAACTGACAAATTACATACGTTTTTTTTGTTGTTGTGAACAACGCGTGTGCATACATATCTACATACTTACCTGTGTACTTACGCATGTACGTACATACATATATCAAAGCATTCGTCCATATGCACCTGATCGGGTATTTTGTTTGTTTTCGGGCACAACACTCGCGGTTTGTAAAAAACGTTCGTTTTGTTCATTTTCCTCCGCACAACCACAAAAAAAAAATTTTTTTATTAACATAATTAAGCAACAAAACCAAAACCAAATATATAAGCAGCGGCCGACAGCTGTTTTCGGAGTAGTGGTGACAAGTGAGTCGAGTCGTGATATCGATAGGCGGCTCAGGCGCGCCAAATTCAAATCACATTATTTCCGATTTGCTTCTTTCGCCTATTCCATATTTATAATTTATATATAATTTTTTCCGGCCAGTATTTTGCGCACATATATATCCATCCGCCCATATATATAAATAAATACATATATATATTTTTCCAGCATCATCGTGCCCCTATACATTCCTCCATATTTATAAATTATATATAATTTTTCCGGCCATTATTAGGCGGATATATATATATATATCCGCCCATATTTTTAAATACATACATATATATTTTTTTTCCCAACACTATCGTGCCCATATTTATATATCCGTCCATATTTATAAATTATTTAAATAATTTTTCGGCCAGCTTTTGCGTACATATATATATCCGCCCATATTTATAAATTGTTCACGCCACCGGGTGAACAGCAGAGGGGGAGGGGTGGGTTTTTCCCAAACCAGAATTGGGTCAAATTGAGGAGGGTGACGAAGGGTTCTCCTGTAAATCGCCATAGGGTGGGGTCTGGACCCCCGCCCATCATCCTTTTCCTTGTTTTTTTTATTTTTTTTTTTTCAACCCGAATCAATTCGGGTTGTTTCGGCTCCCTTGAGCATTTTTAAAAAATTAAAATTTTTTATCAAAGGTTTTCGCGCTTTTTTAATTCACCACTCGCTCACCATATCCAAAGAAGAAATTGGCACCCGCCAACTACTTCTATTTATTTGGATCCTTCCGCCCCTCCACGAACATTGGTCCTTCGAGCCGGATCCTTCCGCTATTCCAGCTTGCATCGGCGGAATTCCTGATAAGTACAACATTTCTTATTTAAAATCTCATTCACATTATATTCCATTACAAACTTATAAAAGTGTGAGGTTTCCCGCTCTTCCATAGCGACCTACACACTTTTGTATACTTGTATGTACATACCTGACCTGTTCCAAGGGTTACATGGTATTTCCCGATCATTTTTGTGTTTATGAAGTGCATTTTTTTTTTCCATTCTTCGAAATTCGGATTGTCCAAAAGTCCAATTGCATAGCAATACATACATATGTATGTATATACACACATATACATTCCTACAGGTAAAAACAGCTGTTTTCTAACCTGCAAGTAGAGGTGCTTAATAATCGAGAATTTATAAAGTACCACTTACCTTTACTTAAAGTGTACAGCACACTCCACGGGCTGATCATTAGTCCATCGGCATAAATTATTTATGTCAAATAATTTTTACATCCATACATACATATGTATGTACATACATAGGTACATACACATGTAATACTTTTGCCGCGTTAAGCACACATTAACACACATACATACATATGTCCACATACAATTTGAATTCACCCACACAAAATTAATTGCAGCCACTCCGATTGGCTTTCCGCAATTTAATAATTCGAAACCTACATAATTAAAGTAGGAAATCGTGATCCTCGTTAAACAATTTACAATTAATTAAACTCACAAAACATAAACAACGGCAGAACAGCTGACTCTCGATCAGTGCTGACACTCAAGTCTCATCAGTGCTGACACTTGAGCCAAGCCGTGACTCGGTCACGACATCCATTTTTTCCTTCGTGATTTTCTTATTGTGCAAACATATTTCAATCGACTGATTGAATTTAATTCGCAAAATATTTTCTAAAGAAAAATAAGTACAACTTTATTTATATGGAATTAATATTTTGGCTTGTCTTGGTGCATTTTGATCTTTTCCTCAGGGATCCATGAAATTGATCTTGTCCGTTTAATGAAAACTAATTCCGAGTTTTTTTTTTCCTTATTGAAAAGTTTTCGGCACTCCCAATCCTACTGGTCTCAATTTTTCCATACTTTTAAATACTCTTATAAATTTAAACATTTTTCCACATTGTATAAATTTTAATATCCAAGTGATTATATATCCTTATAATTATTCACACAACTGCGAGGAAAATTATAAATCCTTCTAATTTTATTTATGCTATCTATGCTTATTCATTGTGTTCATTAGAAAGAGGAGTCATTTCTTTTTCTCACTCCTCCTCTATACTTAAATTATACAGTCCACTTACGGCTTCGTTTCGATCTCCTCGCTTGAGAGCTCTAATTCCACGAAGTTATTTGTTTCCATTCGATTCGTAATAGCTCAGAGAACACTCTACGATGTCTCTTTCCGACTTTGTTGCCGTGTGCGAGGCATTAACGGCGTTCGAGACTCGCGAGTCCCAGGCTTTAGCTGACGATGTGCCACTCGTCTCCGTTAAAATACACTTAGACCAGCTTAAGTCACTTTGGACAAAAGTCGAGGCAGAGTTTTCACGATGCTATAAAGCCTTGACGGCTCAAAAGAACGAAGATAGTCCGAAGCACATAGCTACAATTAAAGCTAAACATGAATATTGTTATATGGTATATGTGCGAGGCGGGACTTTGTTTGGAGAGCGAATCGAGCAGTTGTCCGCGAAAATGGCTTCCCCACCAGTCACGCTCTCCGTCGATTCCACCCACCAAAGCCACACAGTTCCCCCGTGCGATGTCGAAATCTTCAACGGAGACAGCCTGGCTTGGCCTACATTCCGTGATTTGTTTACCGCGATTTTTATCCATAATCCAAGCCTAACACAAGTGGAGAAACTTTACCACTTAAGTTGCAAAACTCGCGGTGAAGCCAGAGCCATTGTTTCTAGGTCACCCTTGACCAATGAAGGGTTCCAGTCCGCGTGGGATAACCTCACTGCGCGATACGAAAATAATCGATTATTGATTATGAGCCAAGCCAAGCTGCTTCTACAGATCCCAGCTGTAACACAAGAGTCTGGCAAAGCGTTGAGAGAACTGCAGACGTCAATTCAAGGTTGCTTAACCGGTCTTGAGCTTTCCGGGGCTTGTACAGACAATTGGGATATCCTTCTCATAGCAATCTGTACGAGCAAAATGCCCAAATCCACCCTTCTGTTGTGGGAACAGTCCGTTCCAAATAAGACCGCCGTCTCATCCTGGGACGACCTGAATCGATTCCTAACTGATCGCCACCGTGTACTAGAGGCCACAGATGTCCTTCAACCAAACTCTAGCGGTCAGACCTTTCCATCCGTAAGCCGAAAACCTACGGCACGAGCTCAGGCCTTTTCCGCTCAAGTGCAAGAGAGCTCAGCACCTGATGCTTGTATAATTCCGAATCCTGCGTCCTCCGATTCTTCCAGCAGCCCTCCTGTAAACGTGGGAAGTTACTTCGCCTCCACTCGCAACACTGGCCTCCTGGGTACTGCAAGGGTAACTATTCATCATCGTGGCAAGCAGTTTCAAATCCGCGCTTTGATTGATATGGGATCCGAAGCGTCCTTTATTTCCCAAAGAATGTTTGAATTGATTAATCCTCCAAGCTGCAAAGTATCAACTAGCATTCGCGGTATTGGGCAATGCGATGCTGGTAGCGGCGACAAAGTGTGCCGCCTACAGATTTCTTCTCCTGACGAACCGCTGCGACAGTTCCAAGCAGTCGCCGTGGTGCTGCCTAGTGTAGCTGAAGCACTTCCGTCCCGCGCCGTCCCGAATAAGGTGAAGCAGGATTCGCTTGACCTTCCGCTCGCTGATCCGCTATTTCACCAAAGAGCTCCTGTGGATTTGGTGCTTGGAGCCGAGCTCCTTCCCACTATCCTTGGGGAACGAATCATCAAGAATGTTGGTGATTCTTTCGTGGGGATCGAGACGATGTTCGGATGGGTTCTCTGTGGATCCGTTACTGGAAAATCCAGACGGTCTCGGTCCACCTCCTCCAGCAGCCCGAAAATGTCTCTAAGGACAGCAGCACCATCCGATTTAGAACGCAGTTCCAATTGCTTCAGGTGCCGCGTTTGTCAAGGGGTAAACGCGCTCCGTCAGTGCCGACAGTTTCGAGGACTACGAGCTGACGACAGGCTACGGGTAGTCTTAAGCAACGGATACTGCCCGAACTGTTTGGCTCATGAGCATTCCAATGGTTCCTGCAGGAGCACAGCAGGATGCCATCGATGTGGCAAGCAACACCACACGCTCTTGCACATCGACAGCTCTGTCGCGTACATCCAACCCAAGGAGCAAAGACCCGAAAAGCACCCGCCTTTCATTCGGGCTTCTATCCAAAGGTCTTCAGCCATCGTGCCGCCTACTCCATCTGCATCCAAAGTTCCCCCTCCATCTCCACCCGTGTCTTGGCGATCCAGAACGCTGCCATCCCCCATCCTTAGACATGTCCAGCGAGGCAATTGCAACTTGTTGCAAGGGGGCGGTATGTTCACGCCACCGGGTGAACAGCAGAGAGTGAGGGGTAGGGTTTTTCCCAAAACCGAATTCGGTCATACTGAGGAGGGTGACGAAGGGTTCTCCTGTAAATCGCCATAGGGAGTCTGAATCGAGGTCTTCACCCGAACACCCGTTCTTTTGCTTTTAAGATTTGTCATTTTTTTCAACCCGAACCATTTCGTGTGTGTCGGGCTCCCTGTGAATATTTAATAAAGCATAAGTTTATTTAACCGAAGTTTTCGCGCGTTTTTTAATTCACCACTCGCTCACCATATCCAGAAGAAATTGGCACCCGCCAACTACTTGTATTTATTTGGATCCTTCCGCCCCTCCACGAACAATAAATAAATACAAATATATTTTTTTCCAGCATTATCGTGCCCATATATATATCCGTTCATATTTATGAATTATATATATAATTTTTTCGCTTTGCCTACGTGTAGTTTTCGATCCGCATTCGTGCGTTCGTATATAAGGGCTCCGTTTCCGAGCCACACGCGAGAGAATTCTCCCGCCATTTTGCAGTGCACAGTGAGAAAAATTCTTGCGTCCTCATACAGTCCGCTTCTCTCTTTTTTTTGTGTTGTTTTTTCCAAAACCAAAGGGCGCGCAGACTCGGACTTCGTCGGTGAAGTCGCCCCCTGAGTGTGCGCGCCCACTGATCCGTCCTAGAGTGCGCCAAGGTCTAACAGTCTTTCGTCCCCCTCTGCAACTCCAGAGAAGGTTCGGCCTCCGAAGACTCTGGTGACCGCGAAGCGTACAGACATTCCGCGCAAGTTCCCGTCTGCTCGCAGCCTCAGCGAATCCCCAAAAGTCCCGTCCGTCCTCGTCCAGCCTACCTAAAGGTCGCAGATTCTCGGTTAAAGACTCGAGCGAACACAAAGGTCGTTTCAAGCTTTCAATCTAGGCTCAGATCCCGCACGTTATTGTGACGCACTGTTCTGACGTTCCCATGACACGATCCGTATCCCAACAGCGTAGAGAACAATCCAGAATGTCCCACTCCGATTTCGTTCTGGCGTGCGACGCATTGACTCTGTTCGAAGCTCGTGAGAGTGAAGCTCTAACCTCTGAAGTGCCCTTATTTTCCATTAAAATGCACTTAGACCAGCTCAAATCTCTTTGGTCAACTGTCGATATGGAATACTCCCGGTGTCAAAGGCCTTGACGACCCAAACAGACGAGGAAAGCCTAGCCAACATAAGCCACATCAAGGCGAAGCACGAATTTTTCACAAGTGGAGAAGTTTATCACTTGAACGCCAAGACGCGAGAGGAAGCGAGAACCATCGTGGCTAAGTCCCCCCTGACGAATGAGGGTTTCCAGGCCGCGTGGGACAACCTTACCGCACGGTACGAAAATAGCCGTCTGCTTGTCATGACTCAAGCCAGACAACTCCTTCAGATTCCAGCGGTGGCACATATTCGGGCAAATCTTTGCGAGAGCTGCAGACTGCGTTTCAAGGGTATCTTACCGCGCTTGAGCGTTCGGGTGTTAGTACTGAGAATTGGTATGTCTTACTGATCGCCATCTGCACCAGCAAATTGCCGAAGGCCACAATCCTCCTGTGGGAACAATCAGTGCCAAATAAGACTGTCGTCTCAACATGGTACGATTTGAACCAATTTCTTACCGATCGGTAACGTGTCCTGGATGCCACCGAAGAACATAAGTCGGCCCCAAGTGTCCAGGCCATGCCCATTGGCCCCCGCAAATCCTCTGCGACGATAAAGGTTCAAGCGTTTCTCGCGAAAGCTCAGCTCAAACCTGCCTCTTGCAATCTTTGCAATCGAGAGAATCACCCAATACGGCTTTGCCCTAGATTCCTTGACATGCCTGTTCAGAGGCGTTTGGAAACTATTAGACAGCAGGGACTTTGTTTGAATTGTTTTTCCCGCGGTCATCAGGTGAAGGGCTGTTCCAGTGCGCATAATTGCCATACCTGCAAGGAACGTCATCATACTCTGTTGTATACTAGTGATGTGTCCGTGTCTGCGCCGTCCGCTGCGCAAGTCCCACCATCCAGCGCCACAGAGCGTCCGTCCACGAGCAACCAGCTCACAAATGCTCTAAGTTATTTGCCGTCTACCCCAGTCAGAGGCCTTTTAGGCACTGCGATTGTCACTCTGCACCATCGTGGTGTGGTTCACCATATTCGGGCGTTGATCGACTCTGGGGCCGATTCAACTTTTCTCTCCGAGCATGTCTTCAACCTTTTACCCAGTAGACGCCGCGGTTACTGGCATGGGCTGCGCCGACAAGGTGTGTCTGCTGATGCTGTCTCCTTCGTGTGACAGACTGAACAAGATCGAGGTCTCCGCCCTGGTCGTATCCAAATTGACAGGGGCCATTCGAACGACTCCATTTCTTAACACGGTTCCGACGCAGTGCCTCGATCGCCCCCTGGCTGACCCGTACTACAACAAGCCCGCGCCTATTGAATATCGGTGTAGACCTGTTTCCCCACATCCTCGGAGAGCGTTTCAAAAAGGATATTGGTGAGTTCGTCGGGCTAGAAACCATCTTTGAATGGGTTCTGTGTGGGGCTATCATGCCTGACCCTCCGGTGTCTCAATCAGTTTTCGCTGCACAGACGAGAGTTAGTCCAGAAGCAAAACTTGAGGTACTCCTCACCAAGTTTTGGGAGGTGGAAGACCTTCCCGCAAAGCCGGAAAAGGAGGATGACGTATTCTGCGAGCGGAACTTCCAGGAGACCACCCAAAGAGGGAAGGACGGCCGATATGTTGTGTCCCTACCGTTCAAAGGTCCGAATAGCGTCGACTTGGGCCACTCAAGACCGATCGTGCTGGCTCAATTTCTGAAGCATGCCTTCTCAAGGATCCCGTCCTAAAAACGCAGTACGATGCCATTATTCAAGAGTACGAGGAATTGGGTCATATGATTCGGGTGACGCCGCCTCAAGATCGGAAAAACTTCTATCTCCCCCATCACGCCGTGTTTAAGCCCGATAGCACCACCACCAAGGTACGCGTGGTACTTAACGCGTCGAGCTTCGAACTTCTATCTCCCCCATCACGCCGTGTTTAAGCCCGATAGCACCACCACCAAGGTACGCGTGGTACTTAACGCGTCGAGCCCCCTATACACGAGGCGTCAGCCTTAACGATGTCTTGCACACCGGGCCTACTCTTTAGGCCGATCTCACGCTTCAGGTACTAAAATGGCGGTTCTTTCAATTCGTTTTCAACGCTGACATAACGCAGATGTATCGACAAATTCGAGTCGACCCCAGGCATACCCCCTTTCAGCGGATCCTCTACCGAGACCGCTGCGGCAATATTCAGGATTATGAGCTACAAGGGCGAATTGAGCGCACTCTGCCCGGAGCTGACGGTCTCGTCCGAGTGGCTGATGTCACCACAGCGCGTGGGTCTATCCGAAGACCCGTAGCGAAGCTCATCCTGTTGCAAGACAGCAGGAGTCCTGAGCCTAAAACCGTGCATGTTGTTCGTTCCCGTGCATCGACTAATCCACTCCCCCATACGTAATTTCTTTCGTTGCAGTTCGTTCAGCTCGCCCCTCCATAGCGACATGGCCCCATGCGTCTGCCGCATCACCGCATCAAACGATCTGCTCCACATGTCGGGGGTTCATGCACTCCGGCAGTGTCAGCGCTTCCATATGACCTCCGAGGGAAAAAGCGGCTCCGGGCGGTGCTGATAAATAAGTACTGTCCCAATTGCTTGGCACACGAGCACTCATCCGACGCGTGCCGGACTCGCCATGGTTGCCGACGATGCGGGCAAAGGCACCATACCCTGCTCCATATGGCCGACCAACCGCCGAGACAGCATGACCGGCGTCGCAGCTAATCACCCTCCCCCGGGCGTGCTACACCACCGCCACAACCCCGTTCCCGATCATCGTCCGACCGCTCCGCAGGATGACGACTGTAATGCCAACAGCAGACCTCCGGTTGGGCAATGGCTCGAAATCCTTCGAGACCCGCGTCCTCCTCGATGCGTGTGCGGCTGAGAGCCACATCAATCTTTTTTTTGCCCGGTCTCTGGGGTTGGCTGTGACCAAGGTCGGGGTCGACCAAGCCTGCACGGCCGTCCTCGAGTCGAGGTCCGACAAGACGTTCCGACGGAATGTTATATTCCGGGTCGAAGAGGACCTGCTCATCCGCACTCCCATACGGGAAGTGACAGCGCCGGTCGGGGAGAAATTCTCCACCCTGATCCTGGCCGACCCCTATTTCTATCGGCCGGCGGCGGTGTCCGTGGTGCTCGGGGCAGACCTCTATCCTGAGGTCATCCAACCAGCCGATCCAGGACGCTGCCGTCCCCCACCCTTTATATGTCCAGGGTGGCAATTGTAACATGTTGCAAGGGGGCGGTATGTTGACGCCACCGGGTGAACAGCAGTGAGCGGCGAAGAGCAGTGAGGAGTGAGGAGGGTTTTTTGATCCTCGGCATCTACGGTCACACCAGGAGGGGTGACTTGATTTTTCCCATGGGCATCGCCATTTAATCTAATACGAGATTTTAACCCGAACACCCGTTCTTCTCTTGTGATTTGCCTTTTTTCGATTGTAAATTTTCCAAACCGCATCCATCTCGTGTGTGTCGGGACTTATTGTCACTTAATACAAATAAATATAATTTGTTTAAAACAAAGTTCTCGCGCGTTTTAATTACACTACTCACGCACTAGACCCCTTATTTGGATTCTTCCGCCCCTCCACAAACAACATTGAATTTCCTTTTTTTGTTGTTTGTTGGCTAAATGGTTCAATGTTAAAGGAAATGGAATTCAATGGCAGTGTATATTTTCGTTAGTTAATAATTTTCATTTTTCAGAATTTGAGTATGCATGTAAATTCACATTGTAAGATGCTTTAGCTCTATTTGGAATATGTAAACCTTCCTATTTTCAACAGCGACAACAACACAACGAAAGATCTTTCTGCGTGGGAAAAAATTAACAATCTGCAAGTGTATCTAAAACCAATTTTTTTTATATTTTTATAAATTTATCTGATGAAATGAATTAATTCGAGTGACCATTAGCAAAATATTTCTAGAGAATAGAATTGGTGAGGATATTAGCGTAATCACTCCACAGAAATTTTTTTTTTATACCCTTGCAAAAAGGGTATATTAATTTTGGTCAGAAGTGTGCAACGCATAGAACGAAGCATCTCCGACCATACAAAGTATATATATTCTTGATCAGCACGGTGAGACGAGTTCAAATAGCCATGTTCGTCCGTCCGTCCGTCTGGATCAACGCAAACTCCTCCTAGACCATAAGAGCTACAGAGCTGAACTTTTGTACGTAGGCTTGTATATACTGCAGGGGTTGTATATCTCGGATTCAGCCGGATCGGACCACTATATCGTGAAACTTAATATTAGAGAGTTTATTACGCCCATAAACGACTGTGCCAAATTTAATAAAGATCGGATGACTATATCGTATAGCTAGGAACGATCGGTTGATAACAGTGACTTTTGTAAATAACATCGTTATTTTTAACGCGATTGCTTTAAACAGTTGTTAATTTAATATATCTGTTAATGACTGTGCCGAATTTGATAAAGATCGGGTGACTATATCATATAGCTCCCATAGGAACGATCGGTGGAAAACAGTGACTTTGACTCAATATCTTCGTTATTTCCTATTATTGTAGAAAAGTTGAAAGGAAAGGAAATTTGCAACCTTTGTAATCGGATTTGTACCGAGATTCAGGTATTTAGCTAAACATTGTTTTGAAAATGAAGAATTTTTTTAGATCAAATTGATCTAATCTATAGTAGCCTGATGCTAATTATTATGAATTGTTCGAATAAATTTTATGTTTATTATGAATCCTTAATTTCTTTAGTTCCCTGATGTAGAAGGAGAAGTCCTAGTTTTCGTATTGGGAGTCTGCGATAACTTTCGCTGGCAGGCTGCAAGAAATGATGTCCGAAACTCTTTTGAATTCTTCTCTAATAAAAATCCAGGCAAGGGATTCGGTTAATATGAATAGCCGACATACATAAAATACGCTGTAAAAATACTAGCTATAACGTTCACAAAGAATTTTATTGAGCAAAAGAATCGCAGTGTCATTAACCTTTGTGTTTTGCTGACCTATGTCGACAGTTACAGGGTGCAAACCAGGAGTGTTAGACTGCTACTTTATTTTACTGATATATATGTGTATTTCTCTTTAGCTAATACATATATAAGGCGGGATGTCCCAATTTAATTGAGATTTTGTCGTCATGTGTCAGGTTCTATTACATATTTGGCGCCCAACGTGGGGCCCGTAACGAAAGGTTCTAGAATGGTGAGGCTTAAAAAAGTGGTCTTACTTTTTAGGGCAAGAGTTGGTCCCATGGACGAGAGGTGGAATTAAAATTTTTTTTTTTCTTTACGCTCTGTGTAAAGGTGGTCGAATAACATCAGACCATATTGAGCCTTGGAATAGCTTTGAGTTCTTCTTGTAGCCAGACTACAATAGCGACCACTAAACGCACTCCTTAGGGCGTAGATGGTATTCTCTTTTCATTCTACTTTTGTGTAAAGTTGAACGTTAGGGATGCGGTCTTTATCCAAGTAAATGGAAATCGTATGGTAGTAATTCTGCCACAGCGACCTCTAGTAATAGGATTGGCTAAGTAAACTTCGTCTTTTCGCATAATTTCTGTTACTCTAATAGTGGTATTGGCGATATGAGTCTAGCTTGGAATTCGTAACGTAGTAGGTTTACGTCTACGACCACTAGTGGAGGATCTTGTTTCCTTCTTTCTTTTTTTCTTTGATTTTCTCCTTTTCTGTTATGCAACCAATCTTTTTTTTCTCTCTCTTTCGAAAGCACCAGGTGCAAATGGAATCTTATAACTTAAATAGTGCAGTCATAAACTATGCTAGGAAATTCGGGTTTTTGGCCAAGCTAAATCCTGACCAGTTAAAAGAGTGATGCATCTAAAATTATTTACCAGGAGCAACCTAGTGTATTCGTTAGTCTTTTTCTTTCATTTTCCTAAATTTGTTTTGGGAGATATTAGAGTATAGGACTCACTAGTATTAAAATTAGATAGTGACTTCAAATTCACATTAAGGGAACGATATGATTTAAGATAAAATATTAATTAAACTTTAATCACGAAATATTATTACATAAATATTAAAAATTAACCAGAAATTTGTCAAAATTATTCTCACTAGGAGTGAAGAAAACATAGCTCATGAAATCTCAGATGCGTTATGCTCAATTTGTCAAAAAGCAGTATGGGCCACGCATGAGTTGGTGGTGAAAACTTCATGGCATCATCTATTTCATAAAAATTGTATATCAGAATGGATTGATCAGTTTAATGTATGTCAAGTTTGTAATGCGTCGATACGTAGAGCAGATTTGGAAGTGCAAAACGTGCCATTTGCAGTGCAATCACAACAGGAGCGGTGCCGAAAGGCCCAAATACATGCTCTAGTAGAAATTTTAGTGGGGGTGACCAAGCTAATCAAGCAACTGCAAATATAGAGATGTCTGCAGGAGATCGACCCATAACGATAAGACCTCCAGGAAATGGGTCCAATATACCTCGTAGAAGCTTAGACGCTTGTAGAAGACCAGCGCGAGGCTTGATAGAAATTGATTATGACAGAATTATCAGTCAAATAGAGTCCATAATAGACCGAAGGATGGGACAACTGGGAATTGCAGAGCAACATAGAAATGCGTCAGCGCAAAACCAAAGTATTCCTAGGAGTTCATCTACAGGCAGACCAAGCAGAACGGGTCATAACCCAGACAAAATTACACAGCTAATTCATAGTTGGAATGTAAAATTTGACGGTTCGTCAAAAGGAGTTACGGTCGAAGAGTTTCTTTATCGAATCAAAACGTTAACGGAGGATTGCTTAGACCAAGATTTTGAGGCAGTATGCAAAAATTTGCATATTCTTTTAGTAGGCAAAGCTAAAGAGTGGTATTGGAGATACCGTAGAGATGTCGTAAACTTAGAGTGGTCAGAATTTTGTGCAGCCATGAAATATCAATATAAAGATTACAGAAGTGATGTAGAAACACTAGAAGATATTCGTGGGCGAAAACAAAAAGAAGGAGAAACCTTTGAAAACTTTTACGATGAGATTATGACTCAGATGTCACGTATGTCGAAAAGCATAGAAGAAGAACAACTCATTCAGTTGCTCACACTTAATTTATTCCCAGACATTCGTTATGAATTGTTGTATATACCTATTCTCTCTATACCTCATCTTCGAAAACTAGTGCAAATGCGAGAAAATTTATTAGGGGATGTATTCTTTAGGAGAGCAATTAAAACTTCAGCTAATTTTGAGTATGCTAAACGTAGTAGATGAGCCACTAACTAAAATATTACCTGATATACCGGCTAGCTCAGAACCAATAGAGCAAGCAAACAAAATACCAGACTTACTTTTTAACTGTTACGATAAGACGTTAGTTATATCGTCAGTGAAACCTTATCAAGAACGTTTGAGAAATTATCTTAAAGGGCGCAGTAGAATTTTTGGACGCAACCCAATTTCAACCCGGTCACGACCAAAGAGATCTACTATGCGAACTTTACGGAAAGTAGTTAAACAAACTAAGCGTTTACTTATTTCGTCAATGATTCATGAAAAGTCGGATGGAAGATTGTATGTCAAAACTAGACCGATAAAGTTATTCATCATACCATCCATTCAGAAAAGGATGATATTGGGAATAGATTTTTGGAAAGCGTTTCAATTAGCGCCAGGTTTGTTATCAGCTTTAGTTTACGAAAGCGAATTCAGAATTACAGATGGTAAGGAGGAACAATCATACGCATTATCTGACGGCCAGACAACTTCAAGCCATTATTTTGTTATTTCCGTCATTTGAAAGGAAAGGGCTTGGGCGAACAACGTTGATTAAACATCATATAGATGTCGGATCAGCGAAACCGATTAAGCAAAGGTTTTACCCTGTATCCCCAGCAGTGGAAAAATTAATGTATAGCGAAGTTGATCGAATGATAGAATTAGGAGTTATAGAGTTGTAAAATAGTCCGTGGAGTTCTCCGATGAGATTAGTAGTTAAACCTGAGAAAGTGAGATTATGTCTAGATGCTAGAAAAATAAATGCGTATTGATGGAATATTCGCACGGCTTTCTCGTGCCTCGTGGATATCTTGATGATTTTATGTGTAGTAACTTTATATTTTGATTCACATATATCAGTATTGATGAGATTAGCGGATCAATTTCGTAAAGCGAATCTAATGTTAAATCTCAAGAAGAGTCAGTTTTGTGTGACCGAAGTTAAATATTTAGGGTACATAATTGGCAGAGGCGAAATTTCAACCGATCCAAGCAAGATTGAATCGATTTTGCTATGGCCCACACCAAAGTCCCTAAAACGAACGCCTGGATTTTTAGGATTAGCAGGATGGTATCGAAGATTCATCGCAATCTTTTCAGAAATTGCAGCGCCGATTACAGATTTGCTAGGAAAGAAAACGAAGTTTGAATAGACAGATAGTGCGCAGAAAGCTTTTGATGATCTCAAAAGAAAACTGACGACTGCTCCAGTTTTGCAAAACCCTGATTTTAGTAAAAAGTTTTTTCTTCAATGGATTTGGAAGGTGAAGAAAAACCCATAGCCTATATGTCCAAAAAGCTAAACGCGGCACAAAGAAATTACAGTGTCACGGAACGTGAATGCTTAGCCATAGTTTGGGGTGTAGAACGATATCGTTGTTATCTAGAACTTCAAGATTTTGAGAATGTTACAGATCATGCCAGTCTATCGTGGTTGCACGCTATGCAATTGCGAGGTTATAAATTTGAGATAAGTCATAGAAAAGGACGAGAACATATAGTACCAGATGCATTGTCGCGTATGTAATCCGAAGAGATCGCGCAATTAGACTCATTTGGGCCAGAAATTGACTTATCTTCAGACTGTTATAAGGATGAAGAGTATCAAAAACTAAAGGAGAAAGTACTACAAAAGTGGAACTAATAAAAAGACATTTATATTGGCCAGGGATGGTTTCCGAGATTCGAGAATATGTGCGTAATTGTGAGGTATTTAAGTGTACTAAACCTCCTAATAGGGCATTAAAACCACCCATGTGTAAACAGGCAGTGTCTGAACGACCGTTTTAACGATTGTACATCGACTTCTTAGGACCATATCCAAGGATTAGAAAAGGAAACATAGGTTTACTTATTGTATTAGATCATTTAACCAAATTTCAATAGCTTTGTCCCGTGAAAAACTTCGCGACAAAACCGATTATGGAGTTTCTTCAAAGTCTGATTTTTCTATCCTATTGAGTGCCAGAAATTTTAGTTATTGATAATGGAGTGCAGTTTAAATCAAACGAATTTAATTCATTTTTAACTACGTTTGGAGTTCAGCATACTTATGCATGTTCCCCTCAATCAAATGCTTCAGAGAGATTAAGTCGTTCGATCGTGTCAGCTTTTCGTTCGTATTTAAAATCTGATCAAACAGAGTGGGATACCCATATCCAATAAATAAGTTGTGCCTTAAGAAATAGTTATCACCAAAGTTTAAAGATATCTCCATACCATGCGGTATATGGATTAGATATGATAACACATGCAAGTCAATATAAACTGCTAAGGAAGTTAACAATGTTAGATGAACCAGTAGTACAGCTCGATCGAGATGATCAGCTTAAATTATTACGATCAAAGTTACAAGAGAACTTGAAAAGTGCATATGAACAACAAGCCCAGCAATATAATTTGAGAACAAGACCTATCTGTTTCAAAGTTGGTCAGGAAGTTTTTAGAAGGAATTTTGTTCAGAGCAATTTTAGTAAAGGAATTAATGCGAAACTTTGTCCGGCGTTTCTTAAAGCTCGTGTTCGTGAAAAACAAGGGAATTCATACTATATTCTAGAAGATTTACAAGGAAAATTAGTAGGAACTTTCCATGCAAACGATATTCGTCAATAGATATTGTAATATCACAAACTTTCACATTTCTGTTGAATTCGAGACGTTGAATAAACTACGAATAAACAGTGGTGTATTGTACAGGAATTTCAGTTATTTTAAAATTCAACTGCTAAAGTGGTGAGAATCGAAATTTAGGTAACCAGCTGAAAAAAGAGTGAACTAAGTGCCAACGCCACACAGCTGCTCGGTGTGTTTTGCATTGTGTTGCGGTGCAGGCTTAATTGCCGCCCCGCGCCTGTAGAAAGGCTTACCCAACGCGCCCCTGGTTTTTATTCTCTCTCATTCGAAGAAGAACAGTTAGAATTTACTTTGTCTTTGCTTGCAGTTATGACAGAGCGGCGGTGCGCTATGACGGCGCGCCAGTCACAGAAAATTAGGCAAGCAGGAAAGACGTGAAAAGGAGAGAAAAACACAAATGTAAGATAAAATAGAAACATGTGAGAAATTTGAATTAACATTGAAATAAAGATTTCAGCCAACCGATCTAACCGATCGATATGCCCACAAATTGTGCAACTGAATATAGCGCAATACAACACAAAACCGGCGTTTAATTGTTTGGTTAGAGGGCTCGGGGTATATGTTCGACTTGCGAACCCTTTTTGGAGCTGTCCCACGTCACAACCTGAACATTTTCTACATCCTGAAATATTAATTTCTTTGGCTCCAGAGATATTAGCAGAGTCTGAATATCTCTGAACCACGTGGATTGGAGTGGAATCTTCCAGAAGCTTCCTTCGTGAGAGCGACCGCGGCAGACGATTACATGCCGGCTCGCTGAGAGAGGAAGAGAGAGGGAGATAGTGAACGTGGAATCTTCCAGAAGCTTCCTTCGTGAGAGCGACCGCGGCAGACGATTACATGCCGGCTCGCTGAGAGAGGAAGAGAGAGGGAGATAGTGAACGTGGAATCTTCCAGAAGCTTCCTTCGTGAGAGCGACCGCGGCAGACGATTACATGCCGGCTCTCTGAGAGAGGAAAAGAGACGGAGATAGTGAACCACGTGCAAACAGGCAAACATAACCTCATTGTTACGCAACATATGCAATGAGCAACAGTCATAGAGTACCAGTTCAACCTAGCGCTGAGAGTCAGGAAGACGGCGCTGAGGCGACTGAGAATGGAGCGGTCTCAAGCGACAGAGAAACTGATACACCAACGATGTCAACGCCATCCAGAGGCGACGGTTTGTCAGTGCAACAAACGATTCTTAATGGAATGTTCGAGAGTCACGCAGGAAACGGTACGGCAATTAAACGGCCCAGTAAAATTGATCTAGTTCCGTGGTCCTTACCTGCGTTGGCGCAATCGACTATTCAAGGAGTGAGTCTACTTTTTTCTGACCAATACAGCTAATCTTCATAACGGATTGTGGACCCAAGGACAAAGTAACGCGGGTGGAATGCAGCATGGACCTGGAATCCAACTGCCGGCTACCGGACACTTGACGTTAAGCCCTGGAGTGCACTCTACGGATTTAGGACACAAGAAAACTCTATTGTCATCGGAACAGATAGCGGCCCGCCAAGTACTGAATTTGTAAGTCTTTGGACTTACCCGTGTTTTCCGGTAAGCCAGAAGAGTGGTTGTTGTTTATAAGCCATTACGAACAATCTACTGAAAGATGTGGAATTAGTAATGAAGAGAATCTTATTCGGCTCCAAAAGTGCTTAAAAGGAGCGGCTTGGGATGCTGTTCGAGGAAAGCTAATGTGTCCAGAGACGGTGCCGTATGCAATCGGTACGTTACGGATGCTTTATGGAAGACCGGAGATTATTCACTCGAGCCTTCAAAGGAAACTAAGAGAAGAACCAGCGGCACGCTCAAATAATTTGGATTCGGTTATTCAGCTAGCCTTGGCAGTGCAGAACTATTGCGCGACACTGGTCGCAATTGGGCTTAAAGAGTATCTGCACGATCCAGCTTTACTAGGCGAGCTCGTCGAAAAGTTGCCGGGAGAATTGAAACTCGATTGGGGAAGACACCGAATGACTCTAATTGGATGTGTGGCTAACTTGTCTATCTTTGACAATTGGTTGTTTGGCATTGCAATGTGTGCCTCAATGGTTACGCCGTATACAGTTCCAGCTAAGGATGGAGCAAAGAGAACCAAAGAGCGAATTTTTCTGCACAACGAATTGCAAAGTGGATCTAGTCAGGAATCGAAAACACAAAAAGTACGCATCCGGTTGTGCCCCAAATGTGCAGGGAGTCATAACCTAGCAGACTGTCGCCTCTTTCGAGAAATGAGCATAAAGCAATCATGTTATACGGAAGGAAGCGAAATTTAGCGACATATGCCTTACTGGACGAGGGAGACGCTTGCTCTTTGATTGAAGAAACTCTGGCAGACGAGTTAGGACTAGATGGCCCGCCCGAAGAACTGTGCTTAAAGTGGACCAGTCAAGTCACTCAAACGGAAAGCGCGTCCAAGTATGTGAGTGTCCGAGTGTCGTCGATGTGTTAAGGTGCGACGCAATTTGAACTCAAGAGTTTGCGCACGGTACGTAAGTTAGACTTGCCTACGCAAACAGTTACCGACGAACTGGTAACATCGAGAAAGCATCTACAGTATTTACCAAATTTAAGTTACTGTAACGTAAAAGCAAGCGTAATTATTGGTCTGGATAATTTGAAAGTTTGTGTGCCTTTGAAGATACGGGAGTCCGAAGGAGACGACGTGGTCGCGGCGCGCTGTAAATTGTATGGCCGGCACAGCGACGCCCGCTCCAGCGTCCTCACACATATTGCACATATGTGAGTGCAATGAAGCGAGCAGCATGCGCGCTTTGGATGCGTCAATGAAAGAATACTTTGCTATGGAGTCCTCGGGAACACGTGTGCCAAGTAAGCCATTGAGATCGAAAGACAACGAGCGCGCGTTGCAGATTATGGAGGCGACCACAAGTTATTGCCCGATTGACAAACGTTGGCAAACTGGACTGTTATGGAGGTTCGACAAAGTAGATCTACCGGATTCATACTCAATGGCCATGAGGCGTCTTCAATGTTTAGAAGCGAAAATGGCAAAGGACATCGATCTTAAAAGCTTTGTTGGGCATTATGCAAAGCTATGAAGAAAAGGGATACATCCGGAGATTAACAGAAAGTGAGCTAAATAAGGGTAAAAGTTCATGGTTTCTTCCTATATTTACAGTCACTAACCCAAACAAGAACAAGACGAGGCTGGTCTGGGATGCAGCTGCGAAAGTCAACGGCACGTCATTAAACGAAGTCTTGCTAAAGGGCCCGGATATACTGGCATCTCTAGTTGGCGTGTTAATACGTTTTCGGGAGCGACCAGTAGCAGTGGCTGGTGACATAAGTGAGATGTTTCACCAAGTAAGAGTGCGCCCAGAGGACCAGACGGCTCAGAAGTTTCTATGGCGCAGTGCAAATTCGGCTAAAGCGGCAGAAACGTACGTGATGCAGGTTATGACATTCGGTGCTTCCTGCTCGCCGGCCTTAGCTAATTACATAAAGAATCGCAACGCAGAGCGGTTCAGAAAAGAATCTCCAAGAGCTGTTGCGGCCATTTGTAGAAACACGTTTTTCGACGACTGGCACCGAAGACGAGATGACGGAGTTGGCCATGGAGGAGCAGAGAATTCACTTGGAGGGTGGATTAAACATGAGGCGCTGGACCTCGAATTCTGCGAGCGTAGTGAGAGCGCTCAAGAACCAAGAAGGAGACGTGCCTAGGGAGGTGGGATTCCTTGAAAAAACGCAAGATAAGGTTTTAGGCATGTGGTGGCTGCCCGTGACAGATCAACTTACGTATGTAGTCAAGCCGGATTTGCTTGAAAGAGCATCGAAAGACTATCCGACCAAAAGAACTGTGTTAAGTGTGGTTATGTCAATTTTTGACCCACTTGGATTGCTTGGCTTTTTCACTGTTCGTGCTAAAATTATTTTGCAGAATATCTGGCGAGCAGGAACGGATTGGGATGAGTCTCTTCAGGAAGAGGACCAAGCAGACTGGAAAATTTGGGTGAAGCTGTTACCCAAAATCAACGAAGTGAGGATTTCAAGGTGCATGCCGAAGGTTTGTTGTGCAAGACGAGTACAACTTCACACGTTTGTGGACGCCAGCATCAACGCTTATGCAGCGCTTGTGTACCTGCGAGCAGAAGTGGATGGAATAGTCCACTGTTCCCTGGTAGCGTCTAAGACACGAGTGGCCCCCTTGAAGCCAGTCTCAATACCACGGATGGAACTGATGGCTGCTGTTTTAGGTTTACGGCTGACGAAATTCATCGAACCTGAACTCTCAGTAATAGTATGTCAGCGTATTTTCTGCACGGATTCTAAGGACGTTTTATGCTGGATTAGATCAGATGCCCGCAAATACAATCAATTTGTGGCATTGCGAGTTGGAGAAATTCTGGAAGACTCTGACGTGCTATCTTGGCGATGGGTGCCCACCCAGCATAACGTTGCAGACGATGGCACGAAATGGACAAAGATGCCAGACATGACCGGGAATTCAAGTTGGTTTGTTGGCCCGAGATTCTTGTATGAACAAGAGACACAATGGCCTAGCATGGAGCAGAGCCCGAGCAAGACGAGTGAAAGTATCTTGCACCACGAGGAGAAAGTCAAATGGAACTCTAGTTTGGCTTGCATCACACCTGATCCGGAACGATTCGGAACGTTGGAAAAGCTACGGGCGGTACAAAAGCGAGTTCTAAACTTTTTGCAAGGCATATGTAACAGGCCTTGCGGAGAACAACTGATGAACATTTTGGCTATAAACCGCGATGTGGAAACCGATGCAGTTTTTATTCGTGCATGCCAAGAAGAGGAGTTTCCAGAAGAGATCAGATGCTTAAACCAAGGACATAGCATAACAAATAGGAAAAGTAAGCTATTTACGTGCACTCCTTACCTGGACGAGTTAGGAGTGCTACGTATCAAAGGACGAATCGACAGAATTGAAGGCGTAGATATGGACACTAAACGACCCATTATACTACCGCAACAGCATAGAGTAACGTTTCTGATTGTGGAGTACTATCACAGGAAGAATTACCATTTGCACAATGAAATTGTCGTTAACGAGGTACGACAGCGGTACTGGATAACCGGCTTACGCGCTTTAGTGAGAAAAGTCGCGAGCGCCTGTGTAGCGTGCCGTATACGAGTGGCCCGACCAGTGCCACCAAAGATGGGCGATTTACCAAAGGAGAGGTTATCGCCGCACACACAACCATTCACTTTTACTGGAGTGGACTGCTTCGGCCCATTTGAAGTCGCAGTGGGCCGCAGGCACGAGAAGAGATGGGGCGTGTTATTCACATGCCTTACGACCCGAGCGGTACACCTAGAAATTGCTACATCACTGTCAACCGACTCATTTCTTTGCGTACTGAAGGCGTTTGTAGCCAGAATAGGGGTGCCGCGAACCATACTATCGGACAATGGTACAAATTTTAGAGGAGCCAGCCGCGTATTGAAGGAGCACATAGAACGGATATCAACTTCAGCTGTGGAGCAGCAGTATCCAACGTTGGAGTTCACGTTTAACCCTCCCAGTTCACCGCACATGGGCGGCGTTTGGGAGCGACTGGTACGTTCTACTAAATCTATACTTTCAGAAATACTGCCAAAGGCCGGCCTGAAGGAAGAGGTGTTAAGAGGAGCGTTTGCTGACGTAGAGCAAATTTTGAATTCAAGGCCTCTGACGTATGTGCCTTTAGAAAGCGCCGAATCGGAAGCATTAACGCCGAACCATTTTCTAAAAGGCAGTTCTAGTGGCCTACGTGAGAGAGGTTCACTGCAACAGTCTGGGCCGCAACTCGCAAAAGGGTATTGTGTTGCCAGCCAAATTGCCGACCGTTTCTGGAAGAGGTGGCTAAAAGAATATCTACCTATAATCACAAGGCGCACGAAATGGTTCCAACCACAGCTCAAGCCGGTAGCAGTAGGTGACGTGGTGATAATTGTAGACGATGCCGCTAAACGTAATACGTGGCCAAAGGGAAGAGTTATCGACGTTCATCGTGGGAAAGACGGACAGATGCGAAGCGCAGTCGTTCGCACAGTAGATGGACTTGTGACGCGACCAACAGTGAAGCTGGCCGTACTGAATTTGGAGAGTAATCCACCGCACGAAGACGCTGGTGAATTACGGGGAGGGGAATGTTGCGGTGCAGGCTTAATTGCCGCCCCGCGCCTGTAGAAAGGCTTACCCAACGCGCCCCTGGTTTTTATTCTCTCTCATTCGAAGAAGAACAGTTAGAATTTACTTTGTCTTTGCTTGCACTTATGACAGAGCGGCGGCCCGCTATGACGGCGCGCCAGTCACAGAAAATTAGGCAAGCAGGAAAGACGTGAAAAGGAGAGAAAAACACAAATGTAAGATAAAATAGAAACATGTGAGAAATTTGAATTAACATTGAAATAAAGATTTCAGCCAACCGATCTAACCGATCGATATGCCCACAAATTGTGCAACTGAATATAGCGCAATACAACACAAAACCGGCGTTTAATTGTTTGGTTAGAGGGCTCGGGGTATATGTTCGACTCGCGAACCCTTTTTGGAGCTGTCCCACGTCACAACCTGAACATTTTCTACACATTGCTTTACATTATTTTTCTATAAATGGAGTTTGGTTAAAGCAATAAGAAAAATAAGGCAAAAGAGACTTATTGGACAGCGTGGTTTTTGGAAAAGTGTTCTTTCTTTCCTCCACGTGAATTCCAACTGATCAGACGTATTTGTCCAAAGTTTTAAATAACCCAATAAAGGAGTGCATCAAAATCCCTACGCGTGAATTACCACGCGAAGCTAGATGGTTTGAATGAGGGTGTGTGAGATGTGTGTGTATTTAGTTTTTCCCCGAGTAACTCAAACGTCTATTCGATTCAGATGTTAAAACAGAAGTGTCTTTTTTTATTCATAATGTTTTTTGGATTCTCTACCTTTTGTCTATCTTTGTGTGTATGTTTTATGTATGTATGTTTTATGTATGTATGTTTTATGTATGTATGTTTTATGTATGTATGTTTTATGTATGTATGTTTTGTGTATCATATGTATGTATGTTTTATGTATGTATGTTTTGTGTATGTATGTTTTGTGTATGTATGATCATCATATATAAATAATCAATCGTTCTGGGAACAGAAAAGAGTCGATGCCACGTCTTCTTTCCTGGGTGTCGTTCCCTAATTTAGTGACCAGGGTGTTGGGTTGGTAACTCCTCCCTCCCCAAAATGAAGCAAATGCGTTTAGAATGGGGCTGTCGGGGTGGATGCCGCTGATTTTCCTTGTGACTTGGGCTTGTTCATCGGACCGTCGTTGTCCACTTGTGATTCCAACGCAACACAAAAGGATCTAATGGTATGCTGAAAGCTTAATTTTTCTAGTTGTTTTTGTAGCATTTTATGTTACAAAAATTTTTTTCAAATGTTAAAACAAATGCTGTATTTTGTTTACAATGCGTTTGGGTACAATGAATGACATATGTAAAAAGCAAAGATTATACAAATTATTATTTTGTTGTTCGCCTTATTTTAGATTTATGGATTTTTTGCAAGCGTGTGGTGATAAGTGTGTTACCATTATCTCGTAAGACTTTATGTTTAGAAAATCTTGGCGTTAACTTATTTCTACGGTTTTCTTTTCGAAATATGCTTTCATTAGTTAATAAGGGGGCTGCGGATTTCAGAGTTTCGTTAAGTTTATCAAGTTTGCTTTTAGTATTTTTATGTAAAATCTCTTATACTTCTTGGTATAATTTTGATTGAAAAAATTTAATTTTTGTAAGTATTCATGATTAGTGTCGTATTTAATTGTTTTTTCAAATATAGGTGTGCGTCCAGTAAAAAGTTCAAAAGGTGTGTATTTTGTAGATGAATGTATAGCGTTATTGTACGTGAGAAGTGTTTCCGAAAGAGTTTCCTCGTGTTTGTTAATCTGCTTATTTTTCTTTTTTAATTCTGTGATTATTCTATAGGTTTCAGTCAGTGTCGAATGTAATCGTTCTACTGGAGAGTTGCTGGATGACTGCTGGAAGGAAGTTATATGACATTGGATGTCGTATTGATTACAGAAATCTTTAAATATACTGCCAGAAAATTCCGCACCTTGGTCATAAACTATTTTTTTAGGGATTCCAAAAAGGCTGAAAAAAGTTTCATGGCGGTAACGACGTTTATGCAGGTCCTGTTGGGTATAGGGTAGGCACACGCAAATTTTGAAAACTTATCTATTAGTGTAAGGTTATAGTTTTTGTTTATCGTGTATATGTCTATATGGACTATGTCCATTGGTTTGCAAGGAGTTTCTGGTACTTCAAAAGGTGGTTTCTGCGGCTGTCTATCGTATTTAAGTGTGAGGCAAATTTCACAACCCTTTATTATTTGCGCTATTTTGCTTTTTATATGTGGAAAGTAGACTTATCTTTTAAGGTGCATTAATGTTTCATCAATACCCCGGTGATTGTTATTATTGTGATAATCATTGACTATTTTTTCTTGATCGGTCGTATTAGTGATATCGTCTAAAAGAGTTGTACACCTAAGTAATTTAAATAATTTATTGTGAGAAAAATGTTTAGAGAACACATCTAGTACTATTTGAAAAATACTGTCTGATGTGTAAATTGCTAATGTCCTGTTAATCTTTAAAATATTTTTTTAGAATGTCTAGTACAGTACCTGAGTTAAGTCTGGGTTCTGTGATGGTTCTCCTTAATTTGTTTTTAAAGGGAGTAGAAACCTGGTAAGAAGCAGGAGAACCTTCAGCTAAAACAATCTGCAAATTAAAATCGTTAAGTGTTTTTTCGACAATTATTATGCTTGATGCAAGATTATACAGAGAAGATGTTACTTTGTTAATTGAAAAATTTTCGACATCTATATTGTTAACGATAATATTTGCTTCGGGTCGGATACGACTCAGTGCATCTGCAACAACGTTCTGAGAGCCTTTTTGTATTGAAATTCGTATTCGTATTCTAGTAATTGTAGTTTCCAACGGGCCACCTTGTCGTTGGTGGAAAATGGTCCTGTGTTCCATGTTAATGGTTTGTGGTCTGAAACTAAAATAAATTTTTTTCCGAATAAGTAGGGTCTGAAGTGTTTTACTGCCCAATGGACTGCAAGAATTTCTTTTTCTGTAGCTGAATAACAAGTTTCTTCATCGGATAATGTGCGACTGGCGTAAGAAATAGGTTTGTCGCTTCCAGATAATTTTTTGGATAAAACAGCACCGATGGCATAATTGCTTGCATCAGTAGTTAATATAAAGGGTTCTTTAAAGTTTGGGTAGGTCAATATTGAATCATTACAAAGTAATGTCTTACAGAATTTAAAAGTTTTACAGTATTCTTCATCAATTATTACTGCTTTTGTACCTTTTAATTGTTGTGTTAGTGGCTTTGTTATGCGGGCAAAGTCTTTAATAAATTTTCTATAATAGCCAAGAAGACCTAGAAATGATTTAATTTATCTCCTGTTTTTTGGGATAGGGAACTCCTGAATGGACGTTATCTTATTTGGGTTAGGCTTGACCCCATCTTGAGTTACAATATGACCTAGAAAATTAACTTCTCTCCGAAGGAAGTCAGATTTTGCGATTTGTAGCTTAAGATTAGCGGATCTGAGTCTATCAAATACTTGCCTTATATCTATCAGGTGTTTTTGTAGAGATGGTGAAAAAATTATAATGTCGTCTAGGTATACTAAACAAATGGAACCTACTAGATCTCCAAGGACATGGTCCATTACTCTTTGGAACGTTGCAGGTGCGTTCTTCAACCCGAACGGCATACGGATGAATTCAAAGTGGCCACCTTCGACTGTAAAAGCTGTTTTGCTCCTATCTGCTTGGTTCATTTCAATCTGGTGAAATCCACTAGCTAAATCAAGAGTTGAAAAGTAATTAGATTTACCAAGTTGGTCTAAAATCTCATTTATGTTTGGAATTGGATAACGGTCTGAAATTGTTTTTTCGTTAAGTTTACGGAACTACCCAAACAGGGGCGCTCCAAGGCGAATAACTGTTTTTAATTATGTTTTGCTTTAGCATTGAGTCTATTTGGTCTTTTACTTCTTTCTTTAAGGCGTAGGGGTATCGATATGATTTAACAAAGATTGGCGTGTCGTCAGTTGTGCGTATATAATGTTTAATATCGCTGGTAAATGTTAGTTTTTGATTGTCGTCATAAAAAAGGTCTGTGTACTTGCTACAGAGTTGTATTAATGCAATTTTTTCTTCGGAGTTTAGGTGATCGGTTTTTAATTTGGTATCGTATTTGTGGACATGTGGGAGACTTTGATTGTCCGAATTTATATTGTATATTTCAATATAGTGATTTTGATCATAGGGTATGGTTTCTAATGGCTGTTCTAAATATAATTGCTGATCTTCAAGTGAATTATTTACGATTACCATCTTGCTATATCCGTTAACTGAATTGTATAGACCTTCTGAAATCTCTAAGTGCTTATTATACATTGTCTGTTGAGTGTAGAAATTACCTTCCTTCATCCGGACCGGAAGGGTTATTAAAGATTTTGAAGAAGCTGGGATAATATGTACTTCGGTTACTGGGTTGTCTTGTAAACAAATTTTTAAACATGATTTTGGAGTTTCCAAACAAAAACTGTCCAGATTAATATTGGCTTTTAACTTTCTAAAATGTGGGTAAAAATCAAAAAGAAGTAAGTCTATCTTCATTTGTTCATTAAACTCTTTAAGTGATTGAATCGTGGTTTTTTCTTTTATGACGTGTTGGTTCAACACTGACTGTACAGTTATAGGATTATCAAGAGTTTTGCGATCGACATTGCTCACTATGGTTGGGCTTACAAATGAATTTGTGGAACTTGTATCTATTAAGAATTTTATGGGTTGAGTTGTAACGGAATTTATCCATATAAAAGGGAGTGTCGATCCGTGTGATTTTTTTGTTAAGTACCCTGTTGGTTCTCGGAGGCAGTTTCGAAAAAATTTCCTGCGTCATTAATATTACAAAGTTCAGTTGAAGATTGTTGCTCATTGATATTGTGTAATTGGTTCCTAGTTGGGCCTGTTGAATTGAAAGGATTTACAGTTGAATTTCTATTATGGTAGTTGTTATTAGCCTGGTTGTTAATGTTAGGCTGAGAAATGGTTGAATTATTTCTAAATAATTGGCTTCTATTGTTAGAATAGGGGTTGTTGTTTGGTTGATTTCTTATGTTTTGGGGGCGTAAGTATGGTGTTACCTGTGCTCGAAAATTCTGGCTAGTATTTGGTTTTTGCGAATAGAAGGACTTTTCGACACGGCAATGTTCATAGGCTTCCTTGATATTTTGTGGGTTTTTTGATTTTATTAAAGTTTTAAGGGGTTCTCGTAGATTAATTAAAAAGGTATTCAAGCATATCTCGTCATATAATTTTGGTTTGTCAGTTGAGTTTTGATTTGTGTTTTGTAAAATGTCTGTTAATTGTGATCTTATTTTTAAAATACTATAAAATAGTTGACCTAATGACAAGTTATCGGGAAAGTTTTGTAAATCGCGAATAAGCATAGTTTCGCTTTTCTTGTTACCATAATGCTGTATGAGATTGGCCTTGATGTCATCCCAGGTGAGTGCAGTACTATTGGATAGTTTTAAGGCGTCATTAGCTCTACCTACGATTTTGTTCCTTATGGCTCTTAACAGAAGGGAGCTGTATGTATGGTGTCTGGTCAGTTCCTCTGATCAAAGCGATGACTTCTTCCACATTGACAATGAAGTCTTGCAGTTTATTAGGGATGCCGTCAAAAGTAGGTAGCTCCTTGATAAAGGCAAGGATGTCAGTTGGATTTAAAGATGTTGGGTTGTTGGCTATGCTGGTTATTGTAGGCGTAACGTTTGGAGTCGATATAGTTGTGGGAAGTGACACTGAGGCATTTCCAGAATCCATTGCTACGTCGTTGGGTGAATGAACTGGATCTTCATAAATGAGTCTTGCCGTTCGTCTGGCAGATGTTCTTTTTGTGGCTGCTTGGAATGTAGATTTTTTGGCATTTATGTTGACGTGATTTGTCGACGTGAGTGTTTCTAAATTCTGTAATGATTTAAACATTATTATATTTATTTATATACATGTACATATATGTAACACCGACACACACATACATATATATGTACACACGTAATTTTATCCAATTAAACTTGAATCACTGCGAAGCGGCTCACGAGCTGCTGAAGCAGCGGGTGCGCGAAACGAGGTCTGACGTGGCAATCATAAGTGAGCCTTTCGTAGGATGTCTGCTGAGAATTGATATGCAGTAATTCCGGCAAGGCAGTGCTTTGGGCATGTGGCAATCCCAATGTACAACTGCGCTCGAGGCTAGCAGGCGGGCATTTTGTCAGAGCCTTAATAAACGGCAAGTGGATCTACAGCTGCTATTTACCGCCTAGTCTAGACTATCTGGACATCTGCGAATCGCTGGACGAACTAGCGGCGGACGCGAGAGCGCACATCCCGTTCGTTATAGCTGGAGACTTCAATGCGTGGGCCCAAGAATGGGGCAGCAGCATAACAAATGCTCGCGGGCGCGCCGTTCTAGAGTCGCTAGCCTCATTAGACGTCGCACTTCTAAACTGCGGCTCTCGCAACACGTTCAACAGCGCAGGCAGAGGATCAATAATCGACCTTACTCAACCTTGCTCAAGCGCATGGCAGACCAGCTATGTGGCATGCTGGCATCAGCCTGCGATGCGAGTATGGCCCACTCATTTTCCCTTGAACAGGTAACATCACCAACCAGTCTTCTGGTGGAATGATGAAATTGGATATCTGCGAAGGGCTTGCTTAACCGCAAGAAGGCGTTTACCAAAGGGCAAGTTAAGCGACGCTGGCCGAAATCTGGCCACAGGATGGCACTCCACTTTTAGCCAAGCGAGAAAATCAGCCTGCATAGAAGGCCATCCTAGCAGCCAAAAAAGAGTTTTCAACTCAATCTTCTGGTGTGACTGAGCTGAGCACGACCCCTGCGGGTAAGGCCTAGCCTAACCTAGTAGTAAAACGTATCCATGGGCAAGAACGGCTGGCGAAATCCGCGCCAACAGGTGCCGCAGACCTTTAAAAAAAGTCGACGCTCTCTTTCCAAGCCGATCGAACCTTTCTAGCGCATCGCCCATCGCACCTGTAAGGCTTTCTAGCATCAATGCAGTCTCCACAGAAGAAATTTTAGTCGCAGCCAAATCGCTTAAGCCCGGTAAGGCCCCAGGCCCGGATTTATTCCCGAATCGTGTAGTCAAACTGGCTATGACGCTACGCCCAGAAGCATTTGTTGAAACCTTTAATAAATGCTTACTGGAGGGAGTTTTTCCATCGCAGTGGAAAGTTCAAAAAACTGGTATTGCTGCCAAAGCCGGGGCAGCCACCTGACGTAGCATCCTCCTACAGGCCGATTTGTCTAATAGACACAGTCGGCAAAGTCCTGGAAGGACTAATCAACACTAGGTTAAACAAGCTAATCAGCAGGAGCAATGGCCTCTCGGAAAACCAATTCGGCTTTCGGAAGGCAAGGTCGACGATAAATGCAATCAGCAAAGTAGTCAATATTGCTGCAAATGCAATCGAGGGCTCCCGGTGGAAGGGCGGCTCCAAAAAATACTGCCTGGTCGTCACAATAGACGTTAAGAACGCCTTCAACACAGCGGACTGGGGCTGCATCCTGAGCTCGGTGTGTAGGCTGGAAGCGCCGGTATACCTGCAAGCCATCATACGGAGTTATTTTGAAGGGATTCAACACAGATGATGGCTGCGACAGTCGCCACATTTCCGCCGGGGGTCCGTATTGGGCCCGCTACTGTGGAACATAATGTACGACGGCATTCTGAGGATCCCTCTACCACCAGGATGCGAAACAATCGGATACGCAGATGACGTGGCGTTAGTGATCGTAGCCACGGATAATGCGACGACTGAAGCGTTTGCATCCTGCGCGATTGAAAAAATTACGAACTGGCTTCACTCAGTCGGTCTCTCACTGGCTGTGCACAAAACGGAGGCGGTGCTTATTAGTAGTAGGAAGACAGTGGAAGTGGCGAGGATACTAGTAGAGGATTCTGCGATTGTCTCAAAGCGGGCCATACGTTACCTGGGCGTATGGATAGACACTCGTCTTTGCTTTCGGGAACATCTGAATCACGTACATACCAAGGCGGCGAGTACTGGGCAGGCCTTGTCCCGAATCATGTTAAATACCAGAGGCCCGAAACAGGAGCGCAGGCTGCTGCTAGCGAGTGTGCTAAAGTCAGTAATATTGTACTCAGCGCAAGTATGGTCGCAAGCTATGCACGTCCCGTCATACAGCAGAGGCATTAAAGCCACATATCGTCTATGCGCACTTCGAGTGTGCAGCGCTTACAGGACCGTTTCGGAGGACGCTGCGTTGGTAATTGCGGGTATGATCCCAATCGACCTACTTGCCGATAAAGCCAAGGCGATCGCCGTAGCTGTCAGCCGCGGCACACCCAAAAAAGAGGCCAGCTCTGAGGCGAGAATTCGGAGTCTTGTGAACTGGCAAAGACGCTGGGATGCCTCTAGCAAGGGAAGGTGGACGCATCTCCTGATCCCCAACGTAACGGAGTGGACGGAGAGAAAACATGGGCAAGTTTCCTTCCAACTCACACAACTGCTTTCAGGTCACGGATGCTGCAGATCATATCTGCACCGGTTTGGGCATGAGCAGGTACCCTTCTGCTCGGTATGCGGCAGCAGCACAGTCGAAGACGCAAGACATATCCTGTTTGAATGCGTCAGGTTCAACAACGAGCGACAAAGGGTGGCAGACCTGATCAACACTGCCCTTACACCTGACAACTTGGTCACAGCTATGCTGGCCAAATCGGCGAACTGGGACGCAGTATGCGGCTTTGCGGGTGTGGTCTGTCAAGTCCTTAGACAAGAGGAACGCGCAAGAAACGGATAAGTATGCTAGCAACACGTTTTTGCGAAGCAATTCCCCCTGGGACGTCCCGCAAAAATTTGTTTCCTATTATGCCTGCAGTCCGATAGAAAACATTGTATATTCTTATGTTATTGTTTTTATGTTATAAATAAAGGAATTAAAAAAAAAAAAAAATATGTACACACGTACATCTATATATATATACATATAGGTACATATACATATATATATATGTATATTTTTTGTTTCACTGTATGGCACTAACATCGCATCGTTTGTATTGTTCTTAATGTTCTTTTAAAATATTTTGTAACAAACCTTTATTACTTTAATTATGTATTAATAGTATATTGTTCTTAAACTTGGTACCACAACTTTAAACTGAACTTCTAATTTTATCAACGTCTTTGCAACTCGAGCTCACTTTTGTAAATGAGCCTACAATAAAACGCTTCTACTTATAAAAACTTTGTTTGTCAATTGCAGCTCTGCTTAGGAGATCGATTTCACTAGAATTTGCCGCTTTGGCTGCCTCGTCTGCCCATCGCAGCTCAGCTATCTGATCAGTTTCGCCAGAAATTGCTATCTTTTCAGCGTAGTCCGCTCAGCGTAGTTCTGCCAGCAGATTGATTTCGCCCGAAGCGCAATGTTGTGGGTCTGCAGCGTTTTGGCAATTTCGCCGAATTATAAAATTCGAAGCAGAGTGAGCGCCAAACAATGTATCGATCTTGTAGCTTTGCAGCACATAACATTTCCATTGAATTACAAAATTACACATACACATGTGTATCTGCATCCATGTACATATATACATATTCCTGTTTTTTTTTTTTTTTTTTTTTTTTTTTTTTTTTATGCGGCGATTATTAACGTATGATTTCAGCCCACACTTTTTAACACTTTTACTACAATAATTTTAATTTCACTTGTGATTGACCTTTAGTTATCAGCAATTGATTCTGCAGGCCAATTTTCAAGTGTGTAACATGTACATGTATGTATATATGTAAATACTGTAAGGTAAATATTTTTTTTTTTTTTTTTTTTTTTTTTTGTGATTGGTTTTGCCATGTAAACGATTATCAACAATTGATTCCGTTCCAATTACCAATTACCAATGCAGTTAAGACACAGCAAAAAAATTATTTTTTTTTTTTTTTAGTTTTCAATGCACTTTACTTACGAAACAAAATAATATTAGTTCTCAATGTTAACATAAGTAGGTCTATTCCTGACCCAGCTGCGCCAATTATCACCGGGAGCTAGATGGTTTGAATGAGGGTGTGTGAGATGTGTGTATTTAGTTTTTCCCCGAGTAACTCAAAACGACTCAGATGTTAAAACAGAAGTGTCTTTTTTATTCATAATGTTTTTGGATTCTCTACCTTTTGTCTATCTTTGTGTGTATGTTTTATGTATGTTTTTATGTATGTATGTTTTATGTATGTATGTTTTATGTATGTATGTTTTATGTATGTATGTTTTGTGTATCATATGTATGTTTTATGTATGTATGTTTTGTGTATGTATGTTTTGTGTATGTATGATCATCATATATAAATAATCAATCGTTCTGGGAACAGAAAAGAGTCGATGCCACTCTTCTTTCTTGGGTCTCGTTCCCCAATTTAGTGACCAGGGTGTTGGGTTGGTAACTCGTGTGCGAAAAACAAATTTTTTGTGTGTGTATGTGTTCAAGAGATTGATGTAAGTTAATTTCATGGCAATAATTCTCGAATTGTTGTATTTTTAACTTATGCATTTTCTCTTCAACAGCATCGGAAATAGTTTCCATCAAGTATTCACATTTTTTCTAAAAGATTCGCCTTACTTGACATATTCTTTGAGACACCTGTCTTCGGCAGTTGTGCCCCAGCAGTCGCAAAATTTTTGTGAGTGAACTGTTTGCGGCAGTCAAAGGCTTGAACCGACGATCGATTGTGAAAATCCGAGAGTTAAATATATTTAACTTTTGCCTCGGATGGTAGTAAGGGTAAATAAAGGAAAAACTCCCAAAATAGTTTGGTGTCTTATAGTGTTATTATATATATGGCGTTATTTCGAATGTTGCGACATTTATAATTCTCAATATCGCATTTTCGCTTATCCTGCCTCACATGTAATCCAGACCATACCAGCAGAACACGTGGAGGATTATAAAATTAGAAGCATGTACGAAACCTAACCTATTTCTCAATCTTAACCTTACCTAAAGCGTGTAGGATTATAAAATAGAAGGATGTGTTAAAATCTAACCTTTCTACGAACAAAATCTAACCTCACGCAACACGTTATGTAATGAGAAGAGCATTTTGGAATTATTTTCAAGTGCAACTAAGGCGTTTAATTTGCCTAAGAAGATTTTTTTATTCGTTTTCGGAACGGACGAAATAATCAGGATTAAGTGAAGTGAGTCAACATAAGGCTCCCCAGTGGTTTAGAATCAATTTTAAGTTAAGTTTACATTGAATTTCCTTTTTTTGTTGTTTGTTGGCTAAATGGTTCAATGTTAAAGGAAATGGAATTCAATGGCAGTGTATATTTTCGTTAGTTAAGAATTTTCATTTTTCAGAAAGAACCCCCCCCCCCCCCCCCCCCCCCCCCCACAGGCTGTTTTTGGTAGTCGTTTATGAATCCCATTGAGCAGTCATATGCATACTAAACACCTTCTCGAAAGTCTATCACAAGCGTACTCAATATAATTTATTTCTACCCCATCATACAATACCAGTGCTGAATATCCTTGAGCCAAAATTTCACTACCTAATACAATACCTACAAAAAAAGTATTGTAAGAGAATGTACAATAAAAAAGAAGAATCGGCCTGCCTCTGCAAACAACGTTCCTTTTGGCTCGTCGGCACTTGCTGGCGAGTCAAAAAACTAACTTCGTCCCTAACTCTGACCTATCAGAATGTACGGAGACTAAAGTCTAAACTTTCCAGACTCAATGTAAATAGTTTACTTTTGACTTTCATATTCTTGCCTTTACTGAAACTTGTCTGAAGCTTGATATTGCCGATGGTTCAATTTTCACCTCAAAGTATTTAACATTCAGCCGTGATCCAGCCACCATGGTGGTGGTGTTTTGATCGCTGTTGATTCAGCGTTCTCTTCTGAGGTTGTCCAGTCTTCCAATCAGGAGATTGGATTGGTCATATCTGTATACTTGCACGGATATGGACTCTGCTATTTCTGTCTTTTATAAAACTCTTGAGGCGTTCTTCGATGGTTGTGTTCCGCGTGTGACCCAAGGATGGTCTGACAGACCTCCTTGGTTCTCACGTGATTTCTGTAACTTGAAGAACGTAAAATCAAGATGCCAAAAATAATTTTAAAAATCCGGTAAAGGATCGGATTTTTCACTTTATGTAGTTGATATATAAAATTTTATGGAAAATTTTGAATTCACAATGCTATACGGATTATATTCAGCGATGTAAACTTAAGACTTCTCGCGATCCTAAGCAATTTTATAACTTTGTCAATTTAAAACGTAAGACATCTGTGCACCCATCTTACTTGTCTTTCGAAAACAATAAAGCTGACACTGATCAGGAAACCGCCGATATGTTTGCTGATTTCTTCAAAACCACTTATTCCTCTTCGATTTATCAAGCAAATCCTCCTTATCCTCATCACTTGCAATTGTCTTACTGCATTTTAGACACTGTTTAGACACCGTCAAACCAATATATGCACCTGGGCCGGACGGAATACCAGGCTGCGTGTTAAGATTTTGTGCAGACTCCCTATGTAAGCCAATACTTAAGTCGCTTACACTGTCCGTGACATCTTCCGGCGTCCCGTCCATCTGGAAGGAATCATATGTTATTCCTCTTCATTAAAAATAGGAAAAAGTCCGAAGCCTCAAATTATAGGGACATTTATTAATTGTCTGTCATACCTAAAGCATCCATCCATGTGACCTCTGGGTACCTCAGGGTAGTCATTTGGGTCCATTGCTATTCACTCTTTTTATAAATGAGCTTCCATTGGTAGTGACACATTCTCGTGTGCTTATCTACGCGGATGATGTTAAGCTTTACCTGAGTTTTAAAGACATATGGTCTTCCTGCCTGCTTGAATCCGATCTTAATGATGTTCAGAGTTGATGTGAAACCAACCTATTAAACCTCAACGGCTCTAAATGTAAAGTTATGTGTTTTTATACCATACACCCATAGAGTTAAATGGTATCTTAAAGTCGCCAAAATGTATGTAACAGGCAGAATGAAGCTTCTCGTACCCTATAAAGTATATATATTCTTGATCAGGATCAACAGCCGAGTCGATCTAGCCATGTCCGTCTTTCCGTCCGTCCGTCTGTATGAACACGCAGATCTCAGAACTCCGAGCCAACTGGCTATAAGAGCTAGAACCACCAAATTTGGTATGTACACTCGTGTAGTACGTAAATGTATAGAGTTAATTAGATAAAAGTATTTTTCTTAAAAAGCTAGAGACATCAAATTTGGTTTATATACTCTTTTAGTTAGCGCGCAGAAACTAATTGTTCAAACTTTTGCCACGCCCCCGGAATTTACAGAAAAATGATTTTCCTAAAAAATATGATACCTACCGACATTAAATTTGGTATGTAAACTAGCTTAATAGACGCGCAGATATTGGCTATTTCAAAATTTTTAAACGCCCATTTCCGCCACCGAAAATTAAACAAAACTGATTTTATCAGAAACTAACAAAGCTAATGTCACCAAATTTAGTTTGTACACTGGCTTAGTATGTGCTCAGAGTATTTATATTTTCACTTCCGACGCCCGCTTCCTCATCTATAATTTAGAAAAAAACGATTTCCTCCTGTAGTTTTTTGTTGTTATTCTACCAAACTAAGTATGAACGTATTTCACTACGCCATTCATAAGGCCCATATTGGCCCAATTGTTTTCTTTAGCGTTTATGTAGTGATTCCTATTTTTCTGATTAGACGAATTTAAGAATTTATTTTGTTTTTGAGCCATGGAAGGCAAACAAATACGAAGTATTATTCAAAAAATGTGTAGTATTATAAGAAATATATACAAATTCTTATTTTCATTCATTTTTGCAGCTATTTGACATTTTTCTAGTTTTTTTCTCCTGTTTCTGTGAAAGACTACTACATTCCTATTTTTCTGAACACAGCTGTACGTAGTTTTAGTGCGTCTCCATTGAGCCACCGAATAGGGAAACGATCTTGTTTGGTTTTCGAAGTATACGATATACGGCTGCTCCCCTATGGTAGGTTTAGGTGGATAGTTCTCTGCTTGGGCTCGCGCGAAACATTCTATGTCCTGGTGTCGATACTGTCACTTTTTTTTATACCCTTGCAAAAAGGGTATATTCATTTTGGTCAGAAGTGTGCAACGCATAGAACGAAGCATTTCCCACCATACAAAGTATATATATTCTTGATCATCACGACGAGACGAGCTCAAATAGCCATGTCCGTTTCTCTGTCCATCCGTCCGTCCGTCTGGATCAACGCGAACTCCTCCTAGACCGTAAGAGCTACAGAGCTGGGTGAATATATCATATAGCTCCCATAGGCACAATCGGTCGAAAAATTTGCAAGGGTATACAAACTTTTACGCGGTCGAAGTTAGCCCCGGCCCTCTGCTTTTTTTTATTTAAAAAAATGTGCGGCACCGAAATGGATTATGTGTATTTGGAGATAAACATATGTGCGTGCATCAATATATGACGATGTATGTATTTTTTTTTTTTTTTTCTTGTATAGGGGGAAAGCATTAAAAGCCGAAAAGTGTGGGACTTGGTATCGACGTTGGTTAGGGGTCACCTCACCACACTAAAACCTACCCTACTTCCGTATCCCTCTCGCGAAACCATCGCTGAAGTTATTACTTCAGGAGGTGACGATGTATGTATGTATGGAAGAAAGTGCACCGGTTTGCGAATACGCGCGTGATTAAATTAATAATTGTCCCCCTAACAACCAAAAGCGTGAGAACGCTAATTCAGCATTTAAATTCGGGCCAATCAAATCGTATCAATATCATTCACGCCACTAAAGGGCTCATAAATTTAGCCTATAAATATACATATAAGACATTTTTCTACCTCAGTTTTAAGTTTTCATTCAAATAATAAAGTACGTTGCTTTTAACTCACAATATCATTTTTTTCCTCTTTGGAAAACCAGATATTTACTTGGCGCAGTCGGTAGGATCGGTAAAAGTGAAATAGTTATTCTATTAGTGTTACACATAGAATTCTTATCCGTGTTACATAGAATTAGTGAATAATCACTATAGTGAACTGTTATTCTATCCGTGTGACACATAGAATTGTTTTCCGTGTGTTACATAGAATTAGTGAATAATCACTATAAAACTCTGATCCGACATCATGAACTTACAGGTAGTGCTCAAAAGTGTACAACAGTGAAAAAAATATTTACGCCAACTGTGCGCGGAAATATCAACCATTAAATCCAATTGACGAACAAAAACGCCAACTTGTGTGCGAACAAAAAAACCAAAACAAAACATCACTAAAACCCGGAAAATCAACAAAACAAAACCACTAAAACAAAGAAACAAAATGGCTGTAGAACTCACTGAAGCAACTCAATAAGCATTGTCTTCGTTAAGACAGGTGGCAAAATATGATGGAGCACCAGATAATCTGACGTCATTCATAAGGAGGATAGATTTCATTATGGACCTATATCCAACCCATGATATAAGGCAACATAACATATTGTTCAGTGCAATCGAGATGCAGCTCACTGGAGAGGCAAACCGGTTCCCGCAAATTCGACAAGCCAACACCTGGCCGGTCACTCCTCATCAATGAACCAGCTGCACAGGAAACTTTCGTAAGTTTGTAACAGAATTAGAAGATTGTTCACGCCACAAAGCGAACAGCAGTGAGCGGCGAAGATCATTAAGGAGTGAGGAAAGTTTTGATCCTCGGCGGATACGGTCACACCAGGGGGCGTGATTGGAATTCTGATGGAAATCGCCATCTTCACTCTGGTAAGAGACTTTCATTCGAACACCCGTTCTTTTTCTCTTTGAATTCGAAATTCCTAAATTATTCCATCAGCTCACCATACCACGAAGTAATTGGCACCCGCCAACTATTCTACTCTAATTGGATCCTTCCACCCTTCCACGAACACTGGTCCTTCGAGCCGGATATCCTTCCGCTCCTCCAACATTTCTTTATTCACACTTCATTTACCTCCTACATACTAATAAAAGTGTGAGGTTTCCGACTCTACCATAGCGACCGACACACTTTTATACATACCTGACCTGTTCCAAAGTTATATGGTATTTCCCGATCCTTACGTTTTCCATTCCACGCCAACTCACTTTTTTCACTTGTCCAATTCCACTTTTTTTTTACATACGAGTCGTGATATCGATAGACGGCTCGAGTGCGCCAATTTCAAATTACATTTTTCCGATTCCTTTATTCTTCTAAATATATATCTGTGGGACTGCGGTATTGTATTACGAATAAACACAGTCCCGGTTATAGTTTTATATTAGTTTTATTTAATGTTAAGATAAGTATTGATTTTTAGTTAATAGAAGATATAATTATAATTAATTGTTTGATTTCTTTCGCGTTTTCGTCGTGTGTACATCTTACACTTTCGGCTTTTCGTCTTAAAACTTCGTCTTTTCGTCTTTAACTTCGTCTTCTTTATGCGTCTCTGTCTGAGCGGCTTGCCAGATTGTCTTCCACTTTTTCGAGTCAGCTGACTCAACTAGGGCTGGCTGAATAGGATTGCCAGACCATTCCCACAAATCGGCCATCCTACACTTCATTCGCCCCGAATGCATCGTCGTCGTCGTCGTATGGTACCCATGGTTTCATATACTCAGCGCAAGTGCTCGTCTGCCTTGGGCCTTCGCTGAGTACTGAGTCTTTTGCCACGTCGTAGGTGTCGTTGAATTTTACCCTTATGATCCGGTATGGACCAAGATATTTCGGCTTTAGCTTTAACCCAGGACCAAGTTGGGTTCTCTTGATGGCTACTAAATCGCCTATCTTATACTTCGATGCTGGTCTTCGTCTTAAGTTGTACCTGTTTTTGTTTTCATCTTGAATTTGTAGAATATGTTGCTTTGCTTCTTTACGTTGTTTATCTCGTTCATCATTAAAGTGTTGAATCATTTCCTCTTCTATCATTTCCTTGATTTTGATATCAGACTTTAATCGCATCTTTGTAAGCAGCTCGAAAGGAGTTGTTTTTATACTTCTACTAAATGTTGAATTGATGACTTGCTGGACATTATTTACAAATTTGTACCATTTTCTTGGATCGTCGCTTGAGAGTTTAGAAAGAACTGCGATGATTGTTGTATTTAGCCTCTCTACTTGGCCGTTCGCTCGAGGAAGTCCCGTCGTGATGAGATTATGTTTTATGCCTCCGCAATACAAGTCAAATTCTTCCGAAAAACATCTTGTCCGATATTTTGGGATGGATTGCCAAAAACCCTCGCTCCGAGTCGTAAAACTGCATCTTTGTCGACTTTCACCAACCAAACTTGGTGAAACTATCGATGACTGCCAGGATATGTTTATACTGTTTATGCGTTGATTCCAGAGGTCCTAAAAAATCGATATGGTGGGTCATTAGCGGTTGTTCATCTTTGTATAATGGATGAAGCTCTCCTTCTTGTTTTCCTTGCTTGCGGTTAGTCACGATACATCTTATGCAACAGCTTATACATTTCTTTATTTTCTCTTCCAGATTCGGTATGAAATATTCTTTTCCAATGATCCCTGCTGTCTTCTTGATGGAAAAATGACCATGAACGTGGGCCTCTTTTATTAGTTCTCGTTGCATACTAGTTGGTACGACAATAAGTTCGTTGTCCGAGATAAGTTTGTGCAGAACTCCAGCCTTTAAAAAATAGTTATTGTGATTCGTCTTATCTATCAATACGTCTATAATAGCCTTCAGCTGGTCGTCCTGAGCTTGCAGATGCTTTATTCTGCTATGCATACTGGTTTCGCTGATCATCATCATTGGTACACGACTGAGTGCATCAGCATGGCGTATTCGAGTGCCCGCTCTGTGTTCGACGTCATATTGAAATTCTTGCATTTGGAGAATCCAACGAGCTACTCGTGTGCACAGATTCTTTTTCTGAATAGTTTTAGCTAGAGAATTGCAATCTGTAACAGGTTTGAAGCGTAGTCCTAGTAAATAAACTCGAAATTTCTTTAATGCTTCTACAACAGCTAAGATTTCTAACTCGTAACTGGTGAACTTCTTTTCGGCATCTGTGGTTTTTTTGCTCATGTAATACACTGAATGAAACTGCATGTCTTCTGGCGACTTCTGGAGAAGGACTGCGCCAAATCCGTCGATCGAGGCGTCTGTATGAAGCTCCGTTTCGTGTAGCTGATGAAAAATTTTCAAAACTGGCTTCTCTGTAATAAGCTTCTTTAACTTGTTAAACGCAGCTAGCTCTTTCTCACCAAAAATAAACAATGCATCATGTTTTGTCATATCCGTTAGAGGTTAGATATCCAACTAACCCCAAGAAACTCTGTAATTGCTTTAGATTAGACGGGATAGGAAACGATGACACGGCTTGCGTTTTCGATGTGGATGGACTTATACTTTGGTTTTCAATTACGTGTCCTAAATACTCAATTTTCGTTTTAAGGAACTGACATTTTTTTAAATTAATCACAAGCCCATATCTTCGCAGTGTTTGAGTACTTCTTTTAAATTGGCTACAGCTTCGTCTTCAGTTTTTGCTGGTATTATTATATCGTCAACATATGGTATGGCTACTCCTTTCCTGGTTAGATCTCTGAATATAGCATTGACATGCCGTTGAAAGACGCTGGGAGAGTTCGAAAGACCAAATGGAACTCGAAAAAACTGGAATTGTCCATTATGTGTTACGAAAGAAGTATACTTGCAGCTCCCTTCTTCAATGCCAACATGAAAAAAACCATTTTTTAAATCAATGGAACTGAAAATACGTGTATTTTGAAGCCTGTCTAACTGATCTTCTATTAAGGGAAGTGGAAAATGATCTCTAATGATTACTTTATTAATACGTCTGTAATCGATGCATAACCGATTTGATCCGTCCCGTTTTTTCACAAGCACGACTGGGCTTGTATACTCAGACTCTGATATTTCAATTATGCCATCCTTCAGCCATTGATCGGTTTGATTGTCAATGATGCATCTCTCTGCATATGAGAATCGTCGAGGTCGTGAGTATATCGGTTTATCATCACTTTAGAACTAAGCGCATTTGAATATTTGTTGACTTTCCGCTTACCGGATGATAATTCTGTACCAAATTTTGAACTGCTTCTTTAGCCCTTTTACTTGCTGCTGGATCTATGTCGGCCTGCTGTTCACTGGAGTCATCCACATTGATTTTCAAAAAGGAACTTACTTCGGATTCTAAACATTGGGTTTTTGTCAACTTTAGACCTTTGTAGCTGATTGTAACCTCCGCTTGCTTACAGAAATCCTCGCCAAGAACAATTTCCACATCCATAAATTGTTGCTCCACTGAGAGAAATGTCAAACAGTATTTCTCACCGTTAATATCGACTGCATATTTAAATGAACCCGATGCTTTGATCTTGTCTGTGTCTTTTTTCTTTCCGAAACCGATTAAATAAATGTTAGAATCACTCAACATTGGATTATTCATGTTTTTCAGCATTGCTTCAGATAATAAATTGTACTTTCTACCGGTGTCTAAGAACGCGTTATAATTAATATTATCGATTCTAACTGGAATAGACATAAAATTTTGAGATGACGTAATTGGCTTTATCAGTTTTTGCACTGCTTGTTGGGCAATCTTTGGCAATATGTCCGAAATTATTACACTGAAAACATTTTCTGCCCTTATTTTTATAATCGCAATTAACTGATGTGTGGCCCATGCCGCCGCAATTAAAACATTTGAGTTCTTTGTTTGCACTTTTCTTTTGCTCTTGTAGCATGTTGTGGAATAACATATTAATAACAATATAAACATATTGTAGCAATTAGTTACAATATTTATGTGCGCAACATTCAAGTGCATTTGCCTCTTAAGTAACATGACCACCCATGAGTGCATGGTGCTGGACAATTGCTGTGTCGGCAAATATAACACGCGCGGCCGCGTTGGCCCAATATGCAATATGATACATCCTCACTCTACCGACGCGAGGGTATATAAACATACATACTCTTATGTAAACATTTATACATTTATACATAAGTATGTTTATACATAAGCATACCGCTCCTCTGCCTGCATGACTAGCAGCGCAGCTACGCGGTCTTAGCTATAGTCGACAATTGTTATAGAATTAAGAATTATTCAATAAACTGAGCTCAAACCAAAAGGGACTATTGGTGTTCTTTCTTTGAACCTACTACATGGCGACCGTGACAGTGGTCACCAAACGATAGGCGTGACCAAAAGAAGCAGACCAAATTACGATAAGGAAAATTCAGCTACAATGGAGGAGTAAAGGAAGGAAAATAACATACTACAATCACAGTAAGTAGAGTGATGGGAAAAAAATCTGGTGTGGTCAAAAAATTAAAAGCCAGAAAGGCGCAGAAATTGAGGCTACTAAATAGCCCACAGACTAATTGGAATACCTCGGTGGAATTACACGCCGAGGTAGAGTTTATAAAAACCCAATTAGAAGAAAGAAAAAATAAAACCACAACAATCAGAATCCCATACTCTACGATTCAAAACGTGGCAAAACCAAAAGTAAAAATAAGTCCACAAACTGTGAAGGAACTACCGGAATTAAAGAAGGTCTGCCCAAACGACTGCGAGGGCCCATTATACTCAGCATACTGCGAGTATACATGCAAACATTGCTACGGGACCCCAATGGAAAAGCCAGTCCCCAAGTGAAAAGGAAAATAAAACAAAGAATCAACAAATCTGGTGCGATGACCTGCACCGGAATCGCCTGAGCTCAGAGGCCCCGGACATCAGCAGCTGAGACTACAAGCGTGAAAAGCAGGCGCTTGTGGCTTCGTGTCCCATCGATGGGGGTCATTTTTATTAAAGGGGAAAATCTTTTTTATTTTTGCGCACAAAAATATTGTAATTATTTGCTACAATATGTTTATATTGTTATTAATATGTTATTCCACAACATGCTACATCGGCGACGACCAGCTGATGCTAGAGGCTAGCCGAAAAAGATATAAATGAACAAATTATGCGCTGCGTCGCACATTTTTTTTGAGTGTACTGCGATGCACATTTTTTTTAATAGAATTAAAATAATCAATGTACAATTGTGCGGCATTAAAAGCTGCCCAATTAGAGTGTGGCCTAAAAACCATACGGAAAAATAGGCAGGGATACATGTAAAAAAAAAAAAGAGCCTTCAGCAAAAAAAAAAAAAAAAAAATTTTATTAAATTACTAATTAACTAAATTACAAGAAAAATTTAAAAAACCAAATTCCAAACTTTTTTTTTATTATATAAACGATGGAATGTTAGATAACAAAATAAGCAAGTTTGATGATACATTTGATACACCCAATATGGGGTTAATAGATACTAAAACAGTGGACTCCACTGCAAATGTAATCAATAAAATAGAGTCATCGAATGTAGACTTGAAACCAACAAATGCACTTTTATTAGTAATTGTAATAATAATGAGCGCATATGTGTTATATAAAGCATATAAACTACACAATAAATGTGTAACAAAAAGAGCCTTAAGCCATGCTAATGATCTCGATAAGATCTAAATAACATATGCAACAATTGTAATAAAAATGCATTTCACAAAAAATTATTATCAAAAGAAAAAAATATATACATCAATATCCAAATAAAAAAAAAAAAAAACAAATTTTTAAGCTGAATAACATATATATTGGTTGATTAAAATGAGTAAAATAGATGGTTATTTTAGGAAGATAGTAGATAGGCATCCCAGAATAGTTTCCCATTTAATTGAGGTTTTTAGAAGCGAGCAAAGTAATTCTCCTCAACGCTCGATTTGTTTAATACAGATTAGGTTAGCCTATCTAGATATAACGGGAGAAGAATTCCCAGTAAAAGGTTGCACTTGGGTACAGATGAGTTTCATCCTCACAGTACCATATGTGTGTTGTTACACAAATGCCACAGGCACATTTTGCTTCTACCTGATGGATGAAGCTCAATAATAAGTTGTTGCAAAAATCAAGAAAAATATAAGAATAGAACAGATGGCCTAGATATAATATACAAATGGATCTAGTAGAACTTAAATATTTGAACAAGTATGTTCCATTCTTAGATTTCCTCATCAACAGAGGTGAAACCAATCCAAAATATAAAGAAATTAAATACTGGATTGTGAATAATAAAAAATTCAAATCAAGGATAGCCTACTTGATAGAAAGATCCATAGTAGAAGCGTATAATCGCCTGAAGCAAAAAAATAGAATTCTACCCAACTGGGTACATAAACTGTTTGAAGAACCGATAGAGATAATCGATCTCTCACGTGATTAAAAAAAAAAAAAAAGGAAGACCACAAAAATAAACTTTGAAGCATGGAATGGGAAGAATTATTTCTCCATATCCAAAATATTAAAGAGAATTTCAAGAAATCATATAAATGCGTTACACAAAATAGAAACATCCAAAATGAAACAATAAACAAGCACGCAAAAATTCTAGTTGATTCATTCAATGAAGCAAGAAATTTAGTGCATGTTAATAGAGAGAGCATAAGTAAAGCAAATTGGTCAAAGATTTCCAATCTACTGATCAAGTTACGTACAAACCTAATCTCTATAAAGACAAAATACAATCTTGATATATTTGTACCTACTGTCCTTAATTCACCCCTGAGCATAGACACCTGTAAAAAAGGAAACAGAGCAAGAAGGTGAAGAATCTGAAACAAGCGAGGAAGAAATAGAAGAGAAAGATCTAAACGATCTAACAATTCCTGCGCTATTAACATTACCCGATATAGAAGCGTTGTCTGAACAAGACAACGAATCAGATTTGGACACCAATACAAGTGTAATAAACACAACTGACAGGATGGCAGAATTAAATGCCCGAAGGGCATATATGAAAGATATAAACATAGCCATACCTGAATTTAATGGCACGAAAATGCAACTCAAAAGATTCGTAACAGCTCTGAGGTTGGTAGATATGATGAAAGGCGACTACGAAAGTATAGCAGTTGAGGTAATAAAATCAAAAATTATTGGCCCAACACTATATGAAGTCGAAGAAGAAACTTCAATAGAAGCAATAATACAAAAATTGCAAGGCTTTGTAATTGGTGAAACATCTAAAGTTATAAAAGCCAGATTGAAGAATACAACTCAGAAAGGTAAAACCGCTGACGAATTTACTTCGCAGATAGATAACTTACGCAAAACACTTCAATCTGCATATATCGAAGAAGGTATGCCTGCAGCACTTGCTCTTAAGAATAGCACAGACGATGCTATAGAAGCAATGATTGGAAATTGCGAACACAACAAAATTAAAAATATACTTGACTCTGGTAACTTCAAAACCATGGACGAAGCTATAGCAAAGTACCTACAAAAAAGTACTGAGATATCAGGTAATCCAAATACGGTTCTATTTGCTCAAAGAAACCGTGGTAATTACACTAACAAATATAATTATCGTGGTAGAGGCAACGGTCGTGGTTATTACAACAACTATAACAAAAACAATAACGGCCAAAACAGCAGAGGTTACGGCAGAAATAATAACAGAGGGAATAGAGGAAATAACCGACAAAACAGAGGTTATAACTCTAATAATAGCAACGTTAGGGTAGCCCAGAATAATTCGGGAAACTCCCAACAACCTTTAGATACTCAAAAATAAACAATTACAAGGTTTACACCATCAGTCTCAGTCAAAGCACATTTGCAAGTTTCACTAACGTAGCAACAGGAAAAGAGTTAGTATTTTTAATAGACACAGGTGCTGACATATCCATACTAAAAGAAAATTCCGACAACTTCCAATATATTGAAACCAATCAAATAATAAATATACAAGGAATAAGTCAAGAAATAACAAAATCAAAAGGACTTACTTCCATAGAAATACAAACCTCTAAATACATAATTCCACACGATTTTCATATCGTAAATTTACAATTCGCTATTCCTTGTGATGGAATACTAGGTATCGATTTCATAAGAAAATATAACTGTCAATTAGATTTCAAACCGACTGAGGATTGGCTTATAATTAGACCAAACAATTTACAATATCCCATATATGTACCAATAGCATACAGTTCTGGCAACAACTCCGTAGTTCTGCCAGCAAGATCACAAGTTGTCCGAAAAATTGAAATAATCTCAGTGGAAGACAGTATATTAATTCCGAACCAAGAAATTCAGCAGGGTATTTACATAGCAAATACCATAGCATCTTCTCAAAACGCATTCATAAAATTTCTAAATACAACAAACACAAATCAAATAGTCAATATAAATAACTTGCAGTACGAATCACTTTCGAACTACGAAGTAGTTAAAACAAGTTCAGAAGATAGAGAGAAAACGGTATTATCGACACTCTCGAAGAATTTTCCACCACAGTTCAATAGCCAACTAACCAAATTATGCACACAGTATAGTGATGTGTTCGGTTTGGAAACCGAATCTATAACTACCAATAATTTTTATAAACAAAAACTGAGACTGAAAGATGATGAACCAATATACATAAAGAACTACAGAAATCCTCATAGTCAAAAAGACGAGATACAAAAACAAGTCCAAAAGTTAATAGATGACAAAATAGTTGAACCATCGGTATCAGCTTATAACAGCCCACTGTTACTTGTACCAAAGAAATCACTGCCTAATTCCGAAAAGAAAAAATGGCGATTAGTAATTGACTATCGTCAGATCAATAAAAAATTGTTGTCCGATAAATTCCCACTCCCGAGGATTGATGATATTCTAGATCAACTGGGAAGAGCAAAGTACTTTTCGTGCCTGGATTTAATGTCAGGTTTTCATCAGATAGAACTCGAAGAAGAATCACGAAATGTTACATCCTTTTCAACAAACAATGGTTCATATCGCTTCACGCGATTACCATTTGGTTTAAAGATAGCGCCAAATTCATTCCAGAGAATGATGACTATAGCATTCACTGGACTTGAACCTTCTCAAGCATTCCTTTATATGGACGATTTAATAGTCATTGGTTGTTCTGAAAAACATATGCTCAATAACTTAACAGATGTGTTTGAGAAATGTAGGCAACACAACCTAAAACTACATCCCGAAAAATGTTCATTTTTTATGCATGAAGTCACCTTTTTGGGGCATAAATGCACAGACAAAGGAATCTTGCCTGATGACACAAAATACGAAGTCATCCAAAATTATCCAGTCCCCCACGATGCGGACAGCGCTAGAAGATTCATTGCATTTTGCAATTATTACAGAAGATTCATAAAGAATTTTGCCGACTACTCTCGTCACATAACAAGATTATGTAAAAAAGATGTAAAATTTGAATGGACAGCTGACTGTCAAAATGCTTTTGAACATTTAAAATCGGCATTAATGAACCCAACTCTATTGCAATACCCAGATTTCAGCAAAGAATTTTGCATAATCACTGATGCGAGTAAGTACGCATGTGGAGCAGCCTTAACACAAAACAAAGAAGGACTCCAGCTACCAGTTGCATACGCATCAAGAGCCTTTACAAAAGGTGAGAGCAACAAAAGTACAACAGAACAAGAATTAGCAGCTATTCATTGGGCAATAACACATTTCAGACCATACATTTATGGTAGACATTTCACCGTCAAAACTGATCACAGAGCACTTACTTATCTATTTTCAATGATAAATCCAAGTTCGAAACTAACGCGAATGAGACTTGAATTAGAGGAATATGATTTCACAGTAGAGTATCTAAAGGGTAAAGATAATTATGTAGCAGATGCCCTCTCAAGAATAACAATCAAAGACTTACAAAACATACAAAACGATAATAAAATTCTGAAAGTCACTACCAGAAACCAAAATAAACAGTTAAATTCCTGCGCAGGGAACGAAAAAGAAAAAGAAGATTTGCAAAAACAATCTCTTAATGCTTCTAAGCCCAATGTATATGACGTCATTGTAAATGACGAAGTACGAAAAGTAGTGACCTTGCGAATAACTGATTCTTTAACCACATTCAAACATGGCAAGAAAGTTATAGCAAGAATTGACATTTGCGATATGTATACCAATGGAATTCTCGACTTGAGGTCAATTTTTTCAAAGGCTCGAAAAAGAAGCCGGTATACTCAACATAAGTCAAGTCAAAGTGGCACCGAGCGAAAAGATCTTTGAAACTGTCTCAATAGAATCTTTTAAAAATATGGGCAATCAAATTTTACAATCATTAAGAGTAGCGCTACTCAAGCCGGTGACCCTATTATTAAATAATGATAAACAAAAAGAAGCAATACTGTTTACGTTCCACGATGACCCAATACAAGGAGGTCATACTGGAATATTGAGAACTATGGCCAAAATAAAAAGGCATTATTATTGGAAAAATATGACACGAGATATATCTCAATATATAAAAAAATGTAATAAGTGTCAAAAAGCAAAGATAACAAAGCATACAAAAACACCGTTAATCATAACTGAAACGCCACAACAGGCTTTCGATAGGGTTATTGTGGATACGATCGGTCCACTCCCAACATCAGAACACGGAAATGAATACGGAGTAACTTTAATCTGCGACCTAACAAAATACCTTGTAATAATACCAATTAAAGACAAAAGTGCAAAAACAGTAGCGAAAGCTATATTTGAAGATTTCATTCTGCGGTACGGTCCAATGAAGACGTTCATTACGGACATGGGAACAGAATATAGAAACTCAATAATTGAAGATTTATGCAAAAACTTGCAAGTAAAAAAGATTACTTCAACTGCACATCATCACCAGACTGTAGGCACTGTGGAGCGAAGCCACCGAACACTCAATGAATATTTACGATCATACATTTCAGTTGACAAAACTGACTGGGATGTATGGATACGGTACTTCGCATATTGTTTTAATACAACACCCTCTATGGCACATGATTATTGTCCATATGAGTTGGTGTTCGGTAAAACTTCAAATTTGCCACAACAATTTAATAGTGTTGATAGGATAAATCCACTATATAACATAGAAGATTATGCTAAGGAATCAAAATTTAGATTAGAACAGGCTTATAAAAGAGCAAGAATTATGTTAGAACAGCACAAAGCAAAGAATAAGGAAATATATGATAGGAAGGTAAAAAATATTGAATTAGAAATAGGAGATAAGGTTTTATTACGTAATGATACGGGTCATAAGCTAGAATCTAAATATTTAGGCCCATACATCATAGAAGAAATAAAAGATAGGGATAACATTTTAATTACAGATACAAAGAATAAGAAACAATTAGTGCATAAAGATAGGTTAAAAATTTTAATCAATTAATATATATACATATATAAAACAAAAAAAAAAAATTTTTCAAATAATAAATATAAAACAAGAGAAAGAAATTTAAACAAATAAATTACCAACATTTAATGACACTATACATATACAAATATAATTTTACCACATGTATCATTAAACAAACACTCGAACATTCGAAAAAAAAAAATAATATAAAAAAAAAAAAAAACAAAAGAGAAACAATAATAAGTAATACATTTTTATATAAAAAAAAAAAAATTTTTTTTTTTAGAAAATAACTCCATATAATTACGTTATTTTTCTAAAGAGGGGGGATGTAGCATGTTGTGGAATAACATATTAATAACAATATAAACATATTGTAGCAATTAGTTACAATATTTATGTGCGCAACATTCAAGTGCATTTGCCTCTTAAGTAACATGACCACCCATGAGTGCATGGTGCTGGACAATTGCTGTGTCGGCAAATATATCACGCGCGGCCGCGTTGGCCCAATATGCAATATGATACATCCTCACTCTACCGACGCGAGGGTATATAAACATACATACTCTTATGTAAACATTTATACATTTATACATAAGTATGTTTATACATAAGCATACCGCTCCTCTGCCTGCATGACTAGCAGCGCAGCTACGCGGTCTTAGCTATAGTCGACAATTGTTATAGAATTAAGAATTATTCAATAAACTGAGCTCAAACCAAAAGGGACTATTGGTGTTCTTTCTTTGAACCTACTACACTCTGCTTGAAACTTATCGTCGTTTTTCGGATACTGCTTGCCCACACCATTGTTATATTTGTTTTCATTTTTCGATTTCTCGCGCATAACTTCAAAAAATTTTTAGCTTCTGCTTGAATTCATTTATATTATTAGACCCGTATAAAATTGATTTGTTATTCACCGTATCGTCTATGCCATCGATCACATATTGTATCAGCGAAGAGTCTTCAATATTTCCGCGAGACGACATTTCTTTCATACACAAAAAATACTCCTGCAGACTTTCGTTTTTCTTTATTTTTCTATCAGACATTGACTTATGTAACTGTGCGCTATTTGTTGTTGATTTAAATTCAGCAAGAAGTGAGACTTTTAGATTAAACCAGGTCGTTACATTTCGCTCACTATTAGCAAACATTTTTGATAGGCCTTTTAATGATCGTTTGGCAAAAATAAATTTTTGTAACTCGTTCCAACACATAACAGTTGCCATATCTTCAAAATCATGGACCCATACTTCGATAGATAGATTCTATATTCTTCTATATCGCGAAAGTTTAAAGCGAACCTCGAAATTTCGGAAAACTGCTTGTATTTTGCACACTGCTTGTATTTTGCACACTGCATGAATTCTCGCTTCGCACGCTTACATTTTCACACACTTCGTCGTTTTGTGACTCTTCGTCTTCACTTTCGTCGTTATTTTCTGTTTGAAAATCGGCATCTTTGAGCAAAGAATTCTTTTTTAAATTGCAAAATATGTGCTTTGTTAAATCGTTTTTATTATGAGGTAATCGAAGCAAATTACAAATTACAGCCAGGTCCATATCTGACAGATTTTCAGCAATATAATTATTATACAAATTGTCCGACTCAGCAAACTCATTGCCCTTGAACTCGCGCACCCGTTTTCTATTATATCTATCTCCTACTTTTTCAAAAATAAACTTGTGCAACAGAACGATATTCTCTCTTTTCCTGCCGAAGCATCTCACTAATACACTGAAAGTCATTTAACTGTGCCATTTTTCGTTTCGTTTTTGTTCGTTGCTGTGTGTGTATGGGTAACCGCCGCGGTAAAAACGCGGTAAAATGTGGCGTCTCTTTTTTGGCTGATGCAATTTCCAAGAAATTGTGAAATAAAAATTGTTTTCTTTTATACCGATTCGACTTTTATTGAACTTTTAGCATTATTCACCATTTTCATTAAACTTTTAGAGAGACTCGTATTATTTAATTTTGCACCTTTTTACACTTTATTTTAATTTTCCGTTATACTTTGTTTTAGGTTGAGTTCACTTATAGTTTTTTTTCACGTAAAGCCTCAATATGTCTGGACTACTTCTTTATACTTTTAAATCTTTTTCACTTTTACTTCTTTGTGTGTGTCACCTCTCTTTCACTTTTTATTCTTTTTAAGTTGAGCCTCCAAAATGTGTGGGACTGGGGTATTGTATTACGAATAAACACAGTCCCGGTTATAGTTTTATATTAGTTTTATTTAATGTTAAGATAAGTATTGATTTTTAGATAATAGTAGATATAATTATAATTAATTGTTTAATTTCTTTCGCGTTTTCGTCGTGTGTACGTCTTACACTTTTGGCTTTTCGTCTTAAAACTTCGTCTTTTCGTCTTTAACTTCGTCTTCTTTATGCGTCTCTGTCTGACCGGCTTGCCAGATTGTCTTCCGCTTTTTCGAGTCAGCTGACTCAACTAGGGCTGGCTGAATAGGATTGCCAGACCATTCCTACATATCCGACCATATTTATAAATAAATATACAAATATATTTAGGATTGCGTAAGAACTCCTAATGGTATCAGAATGCCGATAACGATATTAGTTTGATAGATATCGATAGATTTTCAATCGAGGGAGAGAAAAGCTTGAGTTGCTGGACGAAGAGGTTGTGTTGGTCTCGTTAATTTAAAAGAGTTCAATAAGATGGTTTCTTTTTCTTTGGTTAATAATTAAATAAAAATGATAAGCTAAGTAAAGCAACAACAAAGACGAAAATATGTGAAAGACGATCAACATCCCAAAGACGAAAATTTGTTCAGAGACGAACAAAACACGAAACGCATCAAAAGACGAAAGACGACAAAATGTGATCAGAGAGGGACAAAACGACGACCACATAAGACGAAAACAGGAGAAAAATTGAACTTGCTTCGATTCGTCGCTATCCAATTATTCATGCAAGCCAAGAAGTAACCTGGAGCAGAGATCCGACTAGGAGTCACACGGAGAGTGACTGCTAATACGAGGAGTATCAGATGGAGACGAGACGACCCAATTCACCACTACCTGCACAGTCAGAAGGCATCATCAATCCAACATTGTGTGTGTGTGAGTGAGAATACGAGGAGTGCCAGATCGAGACGAGACGACCCAATTCACCACTACATGCACAGTCAGAAGGCATCATCCATCCAACATTGTGTGTGTGTGAGTGAGAAGCAGCTAAGACGTAAAGAAGACGACACGTAAGAAAACAACTGCGTAAAATAACCAGGGCTACAACGCAAGTACAGTTATTTTTAATACTAACAATAGTTAAAAGTTTTGCATAAGAGAAAAGATGATTTACAATTTTTGAAATAAGAAAAGAAGATTTAAAATTTTAAAAATAAGAAAAGATGATTTAAAAGTTTCGTATTAGAAAAAAAGAGAAATAAGAAAAGACGAACTACGAGTTGTGGAAAATAAGTAAGAAAGAAAAATTCAACAAAGAGAAATCAGAATATTTGTAATCATATAAACTAACATCTAATTTAAATACTAATTTAAATTATTTTGTAATGTAAGATTCCAATTATTTACAAAGTCTGTTAAATGCTCATGTATATACCGAAACCGGTATTGTAGTATCGATTGTTAGTAATAAGTATCGATTGTTAGTAATAAGTATCGATTGTTAGTAATAAGTATCGATTGTTAGTAATAAGTATCGATTGTTAGTAATAAGTATCGATTGTTAGTACTAAGTATCGAGAGTTAGCGATAAGTCCTCGATAGGTTGAGAGACGGCGTCTCTCTTCTCTTCCGGCGACGCAACGAGCAAGTTGCATCTGCGCAAAAGCCAAAGATTAAATCCGAACAATACCCCTGCACCCACTGCTGTGACTACCGCTGCAGTACTGACGGCCACAGGAGCCGCCGCTGCAGTACCGAGAGCCGCTGTGCCAACTGCCGCCACACTCGCCCCTGCCGGGCCAACTACTGCTGTAATCGCCCCTGCCGGGGATTAACTGATGCCCCTGCTGGGCCAACCGCTGCTACACCCGCCCCTGCTGGGCCAACTGCCGTCATACTCGCCCCTGCTGGACCGCCTGCTGGCGCCATTGCACCCGTTGTCACCCCTGTGCCCGCCGCCGCCACTGTGCCCGCCGCCGCCGCCACTGTGCCCGCCGCCGCCACTGCACCCGCTGCCACCACTGTGCCCGCTGCCGCCATTGTGCCCGCCGCCGCTGCCACTGCTGTACCCGCCTCCGCTGCCGCCACATCCATTACGGTACCTGCCGCCGCTGCCACTTCCACTGTACCTGCGGATGCTGTGCCCGTCGACTATATGTCTGCCATGTGGGCTGCGGCCTCGCTCGCCTCCCCTGGTCCCGACGCGGAACCATGGGAAGAGGTGCCCGCTTCAGTGCCCTCCGTATCGACTGCCGCAGCCGCCATCACACCGGCCACTTCCGCCTCCCCCAGCCTGGATGAGCAACTGGTGACACTGCAGAAACAACATGAGTTGCTACAGCTACAGCATCAAATCCTCAAACTGCAGCAGGGGATTGACGAATCCCAAGCACCGAGGCAGCAAGCCAGTGACGTGAGTGTCATTGAGAGCATGGTGGCTCGATTTTCAGCGGATACCGCATACGATGTGAAGAAATGGCTGAACGATCTGGAAGACGCATTTGAAATTCTGCAGTTGAACGACCGCCTACGGTTGGCCCCTACTGGAACGCTACGAGCGCCTCCGTATGCAGGCCGCTGCCTCCAGACAAAGCAATAGTGTGAAGGCGCAGCCAACAACAACTGCCGTGGCGCCTGGAAACAAATCGTCAGGCACCGTCACGAGTGAGACCAGATGCTTCAACTGCTCAGGATGGGGGCATTACAAGAGTCAATGCCCGAAACCAATGAGACCTCCGAATTCATGTTTCAAGTGTGGCATAGTGGGCCACAGCTACAAAAACTGCCCGTCTCGAATTGGAAATGCCACCAATATCACTGCTGCCGCTGCCGCTGATGAAGCGGGAAATCGACTAGACCATTTACAACTAGTGAGTGTTGCTTTTGTTTGTGATGAAGTGCAAGATAGGAGATTTATAGATACATATGTTTGCTCTCCTTGATTCGGGCAGTCCAAAGAGTTTTATCCGTCAATCTGAAGTCCCCTCCAACTGCCGTCTTAGCCCCCGTACATTGAACTGCCGTGGTTTAGGAAATACCCAACTTCTGTCCTTAGGCCAAGTCCAGTGTAGGGTTCGCCTCCGCAACACACATACAATACATACGTTTGAAGTCCTGACGAACCAAGCAACCGAACTGCCGATGATTATAGGTAGAGATCTTCTGTATAAAATTAATATTAGACTCTGTAAACTGAAAGAACTGAAATATGAAAAAGAATCGTTGTTACTCATGAATAAACCGACTGAATGTATAAATCCAAATCTTACTGCTGTTCTGAAGTCCTTCGACATATTTAGGGAAGAGAGAGTGATACTGCCGTATGATAGGAATGAGATTGTATCTGCCGAATTGTTGTCTGATTCTCCCCTTCCGAAAACTTCTGCTGTACCTTCGGAAACATTGAACGATGCACTTATGGCGATAAATGCCATTGAGCTCCCTGCTGTCAGTGAATTAGACTTTGATATAGAGCCCGCGTTACGGGAAGAGCAAACCACAGCCCTTAAGTCTATTATTTCCACGTCGTATGTACAAGTTGATCCAGATTTAATCAAGCCCATGAACTATGAGATGAAAATAGAATTGACTAGCCAAACTCCGATTTTCTGCCGCCCCCGCCGTCTGACGCACCACGAACGCATCGAGGTGCGTGAGATTTGTGACGATCTCTTGAAAGCTGCCATTATTCGCCACAGTAGTTCCCCTTACGCTGCCGCGATTGTCCCTGTACGCAAAAAGGACAACACCCTAAGGAAGTGTGTAGATTACCGCCCGTTGAACAAAATTACAGATCGAGATCATTTTCCGATTCCTCTGTTAGATGATTGCATTGAACATCTGGGTGGCAAATCATTCTTGACTATCTTGGACTTGAAGAACGGTTTCCACCATGTGAAAATGCACCCAGACTCAATCAAATATACTGCCTTTGTAACCCCTGATGGCCAGTTTGAATATGTACGCATGCCCTTCGGACTTTGTAATGGCCCTTCCGTGTTCGCTAGGTTCGTTTATTTTGTCCTTAAGGAATTTATAAACCGAGGTCAACTGGTGATATATATGGACGACATTCTAGTCGCGTCGCATGACTTTGAAACCCACCTTGAGATTCTGAAGGAAATATTGTATGTGTTAAGAGTGAACGGGTTATGCCTGAAGCTGACGAAATGCCGTTTTGCGTATAGGGAACTAGAGTACTTGGGCTACCTAGCCAATTCCGCCGGTATCACGCCTAAACCAGCTCATATTCAGGCGATACGGGATTTGCCCATTCCAAGGGATAGCAAGGAATTAGAGCGTTGCCTAGGCCTATTCTCATACTTCCGCCGATTTGTATCAGGTTTCGCTAAGATTGCGTGTCCGCTGTCCCGATTGTTAAGAAAAGATACCTCTTATGTCTTCTCCGATGAATGCCTTGAAGCTTTCCGAACACTGAAGTTGAAATTGATCGAATCCCCCGTGTTATCTATTTACAACCCGAAGTCTGAAACAGAGTTACACTGCGATGCTAGTTCAATTGGTTTCGGAGCAGTGCTCCTCCAGAAACAAACAGACGGTAAATTACACCCAGTGTCCTACTTCTCTAAGATGGCCTCCGCCGCTGAATCGAAACTACACAGTTATGAGCTAAAGACGTTAGCTATAGTGTATTCCTTGAAACGTTTTGAGACATACCTTAAGTTCATCCCGTTCAAAATCGTGACCGATTGTAATTCCCTTGCGCTGACACTGAGAAATGGTGGACATTCCGCCAAGATTGCTCGCTGGGCCCTGCTGTTGGAAAACTATAACTACACGATTGTACACCGCTCGGGGGTTGGTATGCCCCATGCTGATGCTCTAAGCAGAATAGAAACTGCCGCATACGTTGACGATATAAACCTCGACTTCCAACTGCAGTTAACCAAGAACCGGGACCCTGAGATTGTCAAACTCCGAGATGAGTTAGAGAAATATGAGATAGCGGATTTCGAACTGCGAGATGGAGTAGTGTACCGCCTGTCCTCGACGAGTGTACCCCAACTTTATGTCCCTTCCGAAATGATAAATCATGTCATACGAGTAGTGCACGAGAAGCTTGGCCATATGGCCACGGAGAAATGTTGTGCACAGATCAAGAAGCATTACTGGTTCCCGTGTATGAAGTCTTATGTTAACAATTACATTAAAAATTGCCTCAAGTGTATCTACTACTCCGCGTCCGCTTCGGACCACCGTGTCACGCTACATAGTATTCCGAAAGTGCCCCTTCCGTTTGATAGCGTCCATATTGACCATTTGGGCCCCCTTCCGTCCATACGTTCTAAGAAAAAGTATCTTCTGGTTGTCATTGACGCTTTCACCAAATTTGTGAAGCTGTACCCTGCCGCCACGACGAATTCACGTGAAGTATGCCAGACATTAGAATCTCAGTATTTCGCAAATTACAGTAGACCCCGCCGAATCATCAGCAATCGAGGTACCTGCTTTACTTCCTCCGAGTTTGAAGAATTTCTGAAGGCCAATAATATAATTCATGTGCTGAATGCCACCCCGGGCCAACAGCCAAGTCGAGCGGGTTAACCGCGTGTTGGGCCCCATGTTGGGTAAACTGACGGAACCTGTGGACCATGCAGATTGGGTCCAACAGCTGCCGAACATAGAGTTTGCATTGAATAACTCCGTCCACTCCACAACCAAATTTGCCGCTTCCGTACTTCTATTCGGTGTTGAACAACGAGGTGTGGTAGTAGATGAACTAACCGAACGGTTGGGTGAGAGAACGGAGGAGGTCGATGCCTCAGAGGTAGACGTCCGGAGATTAGCCTTCCGTAACATTGTTAAGTCCCAAGAATATAATTCGGAATATTATTCGAAGCATCACCTCCCTGCCGTTAGTTTTGAGGAGGGGGATTTCGTAGTTATTAAGAATGTGGATACTTCGGCAGGCACAAACAAAAAGCTTATCAGGCGGTATAGTGGTCCGTATGTGGTTCATAAAAAACTTCCGAATGACCGATATGTTATCCGGGATGTAGAGGGCTCCCAAATCACCCAACTACCATATGATGGGGTCCTAGAAGCCTTCAAATTAAAGCTATGGGTTGCCCCTGATCAAGATTGCACTTCTGATAGCCAAACAAAGCCGACACCAGCCACTTAAGATTCTTATTTACCCCCCTTCGTTGTTAACCATTGGAATCGAGGTCGATTCCTCGTCAGGACGGCCGAGTTGTAAGATTCCAATTATTTACAAAGTCTGTTAAATGCTCATGTATATACCGAAACCGGTATTGTAGTATCGATTGTTAGTAATAAGTATCGATTGTTAGTAATAAGTATCGATTGTTAGTAATAAGTATCGATTGTTAGTAATAAGTATCGATTGTTAGTACTAAGTATCGAGAGTTAGCGATAAGTCCTCGATAGGTTGAGAGACGGCGTCTCTCTTCTCTTCCGGCGACGCAACGAGCAAGTTGCATCTGCGCAAAAGCCAAAGATTAAATCCGAACAATACAAACTAATCTTTATCATTTTTACTCAATAATTAGGTATTTACAGTAATCAATATTTTTACACATGTTGTATAACGAGATCACCGAGCTGACCGTCGCAGGGTTAAAAGAAAAGTTAAAAGAGCTGAATTTAAGTGTAAAAGGCAACAAACCTGAATTAAGAGAGAGATTAATTTCATATTTTGATTTAGACACGAACGAGGAGTCCTTATATTCAGAAGCTAATACCAGTATTCAAGGCGAAAGTGAAATAGTTGAGAGAGAAGTGACAATGGCGTTCACATTAAAAGATATTCGTGATTCGTTGACAGAGTTTGATGGGAGCAACAAAAAGGATGTAATAGAATGGCTTTCAGACTTCGAGGGTACTGCTGTAACAGTACAATGGAATAATCTTCAGAAATTTATGTATGGTAGACAGATGTTCTAGGAAAAGATTATTATATAAATTAAACACTTCCTTCACTCACGGTATAAAAAAATACAATTTTTATTTAAAGTCACTTTACAATTACAACTTAATGATAACTGAAAGATTCTGACTGAGTGAATTCCGCGGAGCTAAAGCGAGGTTTTACCGGATGGTTTGGACTTAGGCTTAAGACTGATTTTCTATGATTTGATTATGTTGGATGAAGGCTTGGATAATTGACGTCGTCGCAGGCGGCGGCGTTGGCTGAGTCCAATAGTCCACTAAGAGCGTGGGACCATTCTTTGTTTATTGCCGAAATTTGTGGGGTGATTCTGGGTATCAGGTTTGTTGTTTATCCTAACAATCGGACTGTTGCTGGGGATAGGCGATCATGCGACAAATTGGCATCTGACGATTGAGTGGGGTGACTTGTTGTTTATCCTAGCTATCGGACTGTTATTTGAGACAGGCGATCATGCGACAAATGGGCATGTGACGACTGGGTGGGGTTGACCAATGGGAATTGCTTGTGATGATGAAATAGGATCGGCCAATGGGCATGTGTTGACGGACTTGGGTTTTATGGTATAAGTACTTGACTCCTTGTTATGATAGAAGTGCTTAACTCCTCCCCCTTTAAGTGCGGACGTCCTCGGTCGCAACAACATATTGAACTGGCGCGATTGAGACTTCCATTGGTGGACCATGGTTGCCTGTTTCGTGGCTGCAGAATTTTTTGATGATGTAATATGTTATCATTGCAGCTGCCAGAAGGGTTAGAATAATCCAGCTTGACGAAGACATAATCAAGTTGTTTCTTTGGATTCTCTCCAGATTATTAGTATTATTGATGTGTAGTTCCTTGATCATTTCCAGAGATAACCTTTCACCTCTTTGCTGCTTATCTGATAGTAATTGCAACAGCGGCGGTTGAACCTCGACTTCAAAGCGTGTCTTCACAATATACCAGGAGTCTTCTATGACGACTGTCGCGTTTTCCGCTTGAATTATGAAGGTGCCTTCTAGGGTAATGTTTTCTCCATTGATGTTGATGTCCCCTTGAAATTGGTTCAGCAGCAAGGTACCGGGCATTATTTCCGAATGGGATTTTACGTGCTGGTTATTGATGACCTTACATTGTGGATTCCTTCTTTGCAAGTAGGCTCCTACACATTTACTGTTTTCTAAATTAGTCAGATCTTCCAGTTTACAGATTGTCTTACCATTATGAATATTACATTTATTCTTATTGATTAACCCGAAGTATTTCTTGTTACATTTCATGATATTCTCATAGTCTATTTCTTCTATAAATTTTTGATATTTAATTGGTATTGCAAGGATTTGTTTACAAATTTCATTAATTACTCTGGGTAGGCTAACAATATAAAGGAGTGATTTACCGTCTGAGGCTATGCTGACCTCGGCAAACTCTATTAGTTCTTCAATGTTTACAAATGTTAGGCTCTCTTCTTTAATATAATCATCAGTTTTGGTCTAAGCCCAATCAATTGTTTAAAAATCCTCTAAACTTTTTTTTTTTTTTTTTTTTTTTTTTTTTTTTTTTTTTTTTTTTTTGGTTTTCCTCTAATTAATATGGTATTAGTTATCTTAATTAAATCGTTTATCTTAGTTTCTATTAGATTATTAATAATGACCTGCCGATTATTGTTTTCCAATTGTTCATTGATCTTATCTACCACAATCTTATGATCCTCGTGATCAGGTGTGCCCGCTAACCATTTCCAAGCCGTGCCAAGTATATCAAGCGATCTTTTGTTTCTGAATTTCATCGGCTGAAGCCTCCTCAATTCGTTCTGTATCCAAATTATCTCATAGGCCAAAAAAAGGTTGATACGGACTAAGGTTTGATGAATTCTTAACGACTTCTTTTAGAACGGATATGGCCATTTGATATTTTTCTAATTCGATGACGTGAATGATTTTAAACGTTCCGTTCTGGCGCGCGGCTAACCCGGTTTCCAACATGACCACTCTTGACTTAGTATAGTCTAATATGGTTGTGTGACCCCAGCAAAGTGGTAACATGAGCAATCTGTCGGAAGAGGATGTTTATCAATACTTCAAGTGGTTTTTATGAACTATCCTTCCTGACCTGGTTTTAATCTTGGTATTAAGATCTTCGGCTACTATTTCTTTTTTATATCTAGACGTTAGTTTCGAGCCTAGCCGTTTATTAATCCTAAACGTAGATGATTTCACCTGGATCGTAGATTTTGACGGGTTTTTTTGTTTTATTATGGTAATCTAGGTCCTTATTTTGCTTCTTTAAAATGGTTTCTGCAATCTTTTCCCTTTCAAGTGCTAATTTTTCTGGAGTATGGATTAAATTTGTTCCAAAAAATGCTTCTATTGGCTTTTTGTTGGTGGTACTATGGATGGTTTTATTGTATTCGTCAACGGCTTTGAATATTAAATCCTCGAATTCCATTTCGGAGTGCTCTAGCTTCAAGCATCTCATTATTTCTGTATATGTTGAATGAAATCTTTCTACTTGGCCGTTGCTAGACGAAGTATATGGTGGAGTAGTGTGGACTTGTATACCTAACTGATTATTCAAAAGAAATTTTATTGATGCAGAATTTAAAGCCTTTTCGTTATCCATCACCACGGTTTTTGTCATACCGAAGGCTATTAACAACTCACGTAAGGGTACTTTAAGATGTTCTGCTGCTTTTGAGTTTACGAGTTTAACTTGCGCGTATTTAGAAAACTTGTCTATTGCGGTTAAAATAATCTTATTTTGGGTGGAATATAAATCTATATGAATAATTTCACCTGGATATTTCGGAATAGGGGTTGGTTGTATTTCTTGGTTCGGAGGGTGTCTTTGGTATTTAGAGAGTTTGCACGTTTGGCAAGAGTTTACTATTGCTTCTATCTTTTTCTTCATACCGGGGAAAAAATATTCAGATAAAATTTGTTTTTTATTTTCAACGGAATTTCTATGCGCTCTGAGGTGTTCTTTTATTATGATATCTTGTTGTTGAATCTGATCATGGACATCTATAGTTTGAATATGCGTGAATCTTGCCTTGTAATTCCTAAAATGCTCTGGAAATATTTGTTGAATTTTTCCCATGATACTTTTCACTCGTTGCAGAGGACGGACGTGTTTTTTTTGCGTTTATCAAATTTCTTAAATTCATTATCGGTTTAATTAATAATAGTTTCAACATCCGAATTTTATTTTCATTTCGCGAATTCTTGCTGTCGCTTTTGTTTAAATTTAAATAAAATCAAAACTTACAACAATACTTGCATTAGCGGTGTTGTTGTTTTGCTTATCTCTTTTGCGTTTGTGTCTTTACCGTTATAACTAACCCTCGCGCTCTTGCGTACAAATTGTTGTTGCATGTGTTCAATTTGACGCGCTCTCCCGCTCTTTCCTATTCTTGATTGATTTGCGCTCTCGTCTTTTGCCTACCCGCGACTCTGTGATACGTGTTTTTGTTTTTTGTGCTTTCATCTCTTTTTATTCTCTAGTTGTGAAGGCTTACTCTGCACATTAACCCTTGTGTCAGAACTGGTCAGTATATTCTTATACACAGAATTTTAACCCTTAGAATTTTTATTTTTTATTTTTTGTATTTCCTTTTTTTAATTAAATTAAACTTTTTGATAAAATGGTTGTCTGCTCAAAAAATAATTGCATAGTTGCCACTAATGCGGTTGACTCTCATGATTATATTCTGTGTTGGTTGTGTGACAATGCGGTTCACGTTAAGTGTGCAGGTTACACAGGCAGAATCAAGGAGTCTATTGCTAAAGGTGGTGGCTTAAAATATGGATGTGATGCTTGCCGAGAGGTCGAGAATGAGATGCGCTCTTTCATGAGGCGGACTAGAGATAGTTTTGACACTTTAAGGGCAGGTTTTAATAAACTCCAAGCGGAGTTTACTGCGGTGGAGACTCAGTTCAGAAGTTTATCGCTTATGAATGAGTCTCCGAAACGTAAAAGGACCAGTCCTTGGGGTGTTTCTGCATCTGTAGACCCGCCAGCGTCTCTTATCGTCCCCGACCGGTCTCATGCACCGTCCACTCCTAATGTACAGCAATTGATTTCGTTTAAGAGCCCGGTTGTGAATGCTATTAGTAAGGAATTACCGGTATCACCTGGGAATGATCTCTTAAAAACGATTCCTATTGTAGTGTCCGATGTGTCCGGGCAATTACCCATTCCAATGGAAATTGCCGATAGTTCTAAAAGTATCGAGGGCCCCGTAAACAAGTTGATTGCTGCAGTGGGTGACTTGTCCAACGTTACTGCTGCGGCTGACGCTTCGGGACCGCGGCCTCTCGTTGGCATACCACCAAAGAAACATATATTTGTTTCTAGGCTAGACCCTGTTGTCACATCTGATGATGTAATAGCCTATATTCGGAAGAAAGTTAACGTCTCGAATATTGCGGTGGAGAAGTTTAAATTTTCTTACTCTCGTGACATTTCGTCCTTTAAAATTAGTGTTTCTGCCAATATCTTCGACACTATATGTCGAGAAGATTTTTGGCCAAAACATATACTAGTTAAGGAATATACTGTGAAAAAGAAAAATCGGAAACCGATTCGCTTGCCAACAACAACAACTAATACCATTCCTGCCACATCAGCATCTGCTGGTGTGTCAAAAAACTAGCTTCGTCCCTTAACCTGGGTTACCAGAACGTTAGAGGGCTGAAATCTAAACTTTCTAATCTCTATGTAGATAGTCTTTCTTTTGAACATAACATTCTAGCTTTTACAGAGACGTGGCTAAAACCGGATATTGCTGATGCATCGGTTTTTTCCACAAACTTTTCTATATTCAGACGTGACCGGATTTCTCGTATAGGCGGTGGCGTTCTGATAGCTGTTGATGCTGCTTTATCATCTGAAATGATTCAATTTTCTAGTACCCAGGAGATTGAGTTTGTCGGTGTTAAAGTAAATTTTAAATCTTTTAATGCTTTCATTACTTGTTCCTATATTCCACCATTGTCAGACATGGTGGTATATTTAAATCATTTAGAGGCAATTCAGTCTGTCTCCTCCTTAGTTTCCAGTCAAGACTTGCTCATAGTTGTAGGTGATTTTAATTTACCCGCTTTAGCATGGTCACTAACAGATGAATCTACCAAGTTGCTGCCCTCTTTGTCACATGACTTTATTGATGGCCTTCTAGGCTTATCTTTATCCCAAGTCAATCCCGTCTTAAATTCTAATAGAAAATCGTTAGATCTTATTTTTGTATTGGATTCTTCTTATTGTGAGGTTTCTAGGATCGAACCATTTGTTCTTCCAGAAGACAAATTTCATCCTACATTAAATTTAAAAATTGATTTGCCCTTGCTTTCACCATTACTTGGTTTAAATGAGTTACCTCTAACTAGGTGCTTTCGTAAGACTGACTTTGCCAGCCTTAATGAAAACATTGCTACTACCGATTGGTCTTATCTGTACAATTGTAGAGATATGAACTCAGCTGTTCGTTTTTTCTATGATACTCTGAATTCACTCTTTGATATTTGTGTGCCTCTTGGTAGGCTGGAGCGGCTTAACAAACCTCCCTGGTTCTCTCGTGAGTTATCCAATTTGAAAAATGTGAAGACACGATATTATAAGAAGTTTCAAAAAACACGTCGTTCATCAGATTATGCTCTGTATACAGTCGCTCGTTCAAAATTCATGATGCTTAATACTCAATGCTATAAGAATTATCTTCAGCGGTGTAAGCTTCAGTTTTCTTCCGACCCTAAACAATTTTATAACTTTGTTAATTCTAAACGTAAGACCTCTGTGCACCCATCTTTTTTGTCTTTTCAAAATAAAAAAGCAAGCACTGATCAGGCAATTGCCGATATGTCTTGCGAGTTTTTTCAAAACAACTTATTCCTCAACGGAATATCGAGCAAGTCCGTATCCTTATCATTTAAAAAAGGCTAATTGCATTTTCAATCCAGTGATTGATGAAAGTTCTATTCTTAGCGAACTTAAATTAGTTAAACCTGTTTATTCTCCGGGGCCAGATGGTCTTCCTGGATGCGTACTCAGGTTCTGTGCAAACGCATTATGTAAACCCATTTTAAAATTGTTTCTATTGTCTGTCGAATCTTCCTCTTTTCCATCTATTTGGAAGGAGTCGTATATCATTCCTCTGCATAAAAATGGCAAAAAGTCCGAAGCCTCTAACTATAGGGGTATCTCAAAATTGTCCGCTATTCCGAAAGCTTTTGAGAAAATTATAACTTCTCAATTGCAACATTTTTGCAGCTCTATTATTTCGCCATCCCAACATGGGTTTGTGAAACGTAGATCTACAACCACTAACCTTTAGAATTTACATCAGTAATTATCAAGGGGTTTAAAAATGGTAAACAAACTGATGTAATATATACTGACTTTAGCAAAGCCTTTGATTCCGTTAATCATACCCTATTACTTTCTAAGCTGAGCGACATTGGGTTTCCACCCCTTTTCCTTTCTTGGGTTCGTGAATATTTAACAAATAGAAAACAGAAGGTACTTTTTAAGTCTTCTTTTTCCGCTTCCATTCCTGTGACTTCTGGTGTACCTCAAGGTAGTAATCTTGGCCCTCTGCTCTTCACACTATTCATTAACGATCTTCCATCAGTCATTGTTCATTCGCGTGTGCTTATGTATGCTGACGATGTCAAGCTTTGTCTTACTCATAAAGATACAGATTCATTTAGTCGGCTACAAGCTGATCTTAAAAACTTTCAATCCTGGTGCCAGTTTAATCTACTAAATCTTAACACTACCAAATGTAAGGTAATGACTTTTTTCCGTAACTCTCCCCAACTGGTCACTTATTTTCTAAACAATAGCCCTTTAGAACGTTTAAATAATATAAATGATTTGGGCGTACTTATGGACCATAAGTTAAATTTTAACACCCACATTTCCACCACGGTCGCAAAGGCCATGAGTGTCCTGGGTTTCATTAAAAAATGGTCAAAAGAATTTGATGACCCCTATACAACTAAAGTTCTTTTTACTTCGCTTGTCCGTCCTATTTTAGAGTATGGATCTTGCATTTGGTCACCTCAATATGAGTCGCACCAGATTAGACTTGAATCCGTTCAAAAGCAGTTTTTGCTATTTGCTCTTCGTGGCTTAAGCTGGGATCGCAATGTCAATTTACCTTCGTATTCTAGTAGACTTCTCTTGATTAACCTTCCGTCCCTAACTAACCGTAGAATTATGCTTGGTGTTATTTTTATGCACAAGCTCCTAATTGGTGATATCGACTCGCCTGAGTTATTAGCTCAGGTGAATCTGTCGGTACCATGTAGACGGAGTAGACATCCTTTGATACCTTTATCCCTTAGTCGTTGTTCTTCTAACTATGCTATGCATGAACCTTTTAGGGTCCTCTGCTCTGATTACAACCTTCTATTCCCTGTAATCAGCTCAGAGTTTTCTATTAATATGCTTAAAACATCTATCGTATCCCATTTAGTTAATAGATAGCTATAGTATTATTTGTTTGTCTGTTTTTTCTATTGTGTATTTGTCCACGCGATTCGTGCCGTGCGTTATACGGCTGCACCCCTCGGTCGGTCGGGTGGGAGGTGGGCAGTTATCTGCTTGGGCTCGCGCGTAACAGGCTATGTCCTGGTGTCGTAGGGGCCACTTGAACGTACTGCGCATAGTATCGTCAACGTCCGCTATTTAGAAGTGAAAATACCATTAACTATTCTAGGATCCATTTTTTCTTTCAAGACGGTTACAAGATCTTCTTCGGAATAATTGTTTCTCACTATTGTATGTCTATGATATGTAGGGAACGGTATTTCAAAGGTAGTGGATTCGTTATCACCAGTGAGGATAAACAATTGGTTTTTAAAGACATTGATGGGAACTTCCATTGCTGGAATGAGTTCATGACCTGAGCTTTCATCACTATGGGCTGTAGCTGACGTACTGCTAGCATTTATGCTGGTAGGGTTTCTAGAGAGTGCGTCTGCTACCACGTTTGAGCTACCCGGCTTATATTTCAACTCGTAGTTATATTCCTCCAGGTAACTTTTCCATTTCTTCAGCTTTGTGTTGTTATTTTTCGGGCTGAGAGCATAAGTGAGAGTCTGGTGGTCAGTGTAAATGATCACTTTGGATTTGCCGTATAAATACATCCTTAACTTATCCAATGCCCATACTATTGCTAGCATTTCTCTTTCATTTGTAGCATAATTTTCTTCGGCCTTGGATAACGCACGGGAAAGGAACGTAATGGGTCTACCGTTCTGTTCTAGAGAAGCTCCTAATGCAAAGTTTGAAGCATCAGTGGTTAGATGGAACTCTTGTTTAAAATCAGGGTATGCTAACATCACATCTTGTGATACTAATGCATTTTTTACTTTCTCAAAGGCATCGAGTTCGGCTTCACCGAATCGGATTTCAATCTTGCTTGAGACATTCTTTTTAGCTCTGCCATGTTCTCCTCTCAATAACGCTGTCAAGGGTCTAGCTAACTTAGCAAAATCTTTGATAAATCTTCTGTAATAACTAGCTAATCCCAGGAAGGACCTTAGTTGTTTTAGGTTCTTTGGTATGGGGAACTTTTTAATGGCTTGAATTTTCTCTGGATTGGTTTTAACTCCTTCCCTTGAGATAACTACGCCTAGGAAATCAACACTGTGTCTTAGGAATTTGCATTTATCTATTTGGACCTTCATATTTGCTTTGGACAAGGTAGAAAATACTAGAGCTAGATGTCGGAAATGCTCTTCCTCAGATTTACTGAATATTATTATATCATCAATGTAGACATAGCAAATTTTTCCGATGAGGTCTCTCAAGATGTCATCGAGAGCTCTTTGGAATATTGATGGGGAATTTTTTAGACCAAAGGGGAGTCTTGTAAACTCGTATTTCCCTCCGTTTACAGAAAATGCTGTTTTTTCAATATCAGATTCCTTAAGGGAAATCTGATGAAATCCGCTCTTTAGATCAAGAACAGAGAAATACTTATTGTTGCCCAACTGCGCAACCATTTCTCCGATTTCAGGGATAGGATACTTATCCGAAACTGTAACTGCATTGAGCTTTCTGTAATCAATGACCATCCTATATTTCTTATTCCCAAGGCTATCGCTCTTTTTAGGGACTATCCATACAGGGGAATTATAGGGCGACAATGAGGGTCGTATTATACCATCTCGTAGTAATTCTTGTAGCTGGTCTTCTACTACTTCTTTGAGAGAAGCTGGGTACGGATAATGTTTGGTGTAGACTGGAGTGTCTGTTGTCGTTCGGATTTCTCCTTGGACATTAGTAGCATAAGTCAACTTCTTATTTGGGTCTGCGAAAAGCGATTCGTACTCCTTTTGGAGTGCCTTTAACCCTAGTTTCTGCTGATTGGTGAGCTCGTCTGATTCGATCGTATGGACCTGATGAGCTCGCATCTGCTTTGCTTTAACAACGTGAGAGTTGTTGACAAATAATAGATCTTTCCCTATATCAATAATGGCGTTTAATTCTCTTAGTGTGTCATTACCTAGAATCCCATGGAACGGATTCAAATTAGGTAATAAGAAGAAAGTTATAGGTTTGTTGGGTTAGTTAAATAAACCCAAATGGATATGGCTGGTGATTAGAATGCTACCACTTACGGTGTTCGCGTAAAACTTGTGTTCATTTGTTTTGACGTTTTTGGCTATTTCTGGTTGGACATAGTTTTTGTTGGAGCCGGTATCTATTAAGAAATTGTATGCGGTTCCGTCTTTGTCCCGGACAACAAAGTACGGCAAAGAGGAACACTTTAACCTAAAAAATTAACGGTGTCCTCAATTTGTGGCTGTTGAGGTTCCTGTGATTGTGATTTGGTTTCCTCTTTATTCTGCGGGACTAACTCTGAGTTGTCCCCTTGTGAGGTAAAATATTCCTCCTGCTGTTGATATTCACGAACCTCAGAATATGGGACTAATTCGTAAAGATCTTCTTGGCCTTGGTAAGCAGACTGATAATCGGACATATCGGAGTAATGCTCTTCTTGAGGCGGTATGGTGATATATTGTTCACCTGACATACCGGTTTCGATATGGAATTGCCTCTGTACTTTATTGGGAAAATTTCCGGTGGACTGGTTGACTCTTTTGAGAGCAAATTGTTGTGGTGAATTAGCGTTTGGCTTGTTCATGTAGTCAACTTTTTTTGTTAGAATAGAGCCGTCGACATCCATAGGAGTTGGTGCCGGCTGAGGCTTTGGAGCAAATGGCCTCGGTGGTGCATTGAAAAACCTGGGGTTTTTCGTTTGAGGGAATTTATTTTGGGGAATGAACACGTTTTGCATTGGTTTTTGATTATAAAAGTTGTTGTTATTATAAGGTTTCGGTGGAATTGCCGGTATGTGTGATTGTTGAGGTTGCAAGTAATTTTTTTGCATAATGCGGGGGTTTTGGTCCTACTGGTGGACGGGTGTCACGATGGCTGATATTGTTCCTAGCCCTTTTATTGTCCAACATCTCGCACAGTTGCAATGCATGCCTCAGATCTCTGGGTTGAGCTAAGCTCATTCTGTCTGATAGATCTCCGTTAAGACCTCTGATGAAGGTATCTAGAGCCCTATCTCTGACCTGTTTTGCCATGGCTTCCATAGTCTCGGGAGTATAACCCAATGTTTCGATTTGGTCTAGTATTAATGACATCTGTTGGTAAACAGCGAAGTAAAATTGATGAATGGATGCGCCTTTCTGGGTCATGGTGAATAGCTGATATTCTAGAGTGCTTAAATCTCGTTTGTCTGAGTACTCAGATAGCAGACACTGAGAGATTGCACCCCAATGTAAAGCAGTGCGATATACTTTCAACAGTGTATTCGCATGGCCTGTAATTTTGCCTCGAATGGTTACCAGAATTGCAAAGTATTTGGGTGTTCCCTGAATGGGGGCGTACAATTCCATCAAACGTGTGGCGGAAGCAAACCATGTTGAGAATTCTTCACGACTACCTGAGAATTTGTCAAGATTTTTTACGATATCTGGCACTTTGTCTAATTCATGCCAGTTATCCTGGACGCTAGCTGTCTGGTCCCTAAAGGGAATATGTCCTGGCTGAGAAAAATTTAATTGTTTCACTATTTCCTGTAGCTGAGATGACAAAATTGTTTGGATAGCTACATCTAATCCTTGTATCGACAGTGCCTCTATTCTATTTACGGCTGCTGCACCTGAGGTGGATGCTGTCGGAGCATCGGAAGCTGCTGCCTGACTACCACCCTGCTGGAGGACTGCTGCTTTAACCCAGTTGTCATTAGTCATTTTGGAAAAAATATTTCGAACCAGGTTTCTTTCAAGGAAATAAGTGTTACGATATCGCGAATATTATGACGTCACGAACGATATAATGCCGCGAAAATTGGATTTTAGTTTATATTGACAATGGTATAGCGGTATGTCCGCTAATCTTGGTGGAAATGGTTTTTGGTACTTAAATACTTATTTTGTGGTATTATGCAAATTTTTCAATATTAGATGATTATTCTCTTTTTTTTCAAAATTATTTTTTAAATCTTAATTTGTGGTATTATGCAAATTTTTCAATATTAAATGATTATTCTCTTTTTTACAAAAAAAAATTTTTTTAAATTTTGAATTATTTCTTTCCCTTTTTTTGGGATTACTTATTACTAATTTCTTTTTTAATTTTTGATTCTTTTTTTCTTGAGTGAGAAAAAATTTAATTAAGGATTTTATAAATATTTTAGCTTGTGTTTTTCTTTTTTTAAATTAAAACTTTTGGTTTTGGTTCACAAATTTTTCTCACTGTGTTTAAATAAATTCTTTTTTCTTTTCTTGATTTTCTTTCACTTAGAATTATTTTGCTTAACTTACATTATTAATAACATCTTCGGTGCTTGTACTGATCGGCTTGTAGGAGGGCTCGCTTTTCCAACGTTGAAGGTACTAACGCTCCTGGGCAAACACGTTTGGGTTATCAGTTTTCCTCTGAACGGATCTTGGAGGAAATTGCAGCGATAAATTTGACCCTGTCTGATTCTTAGTGTAGTTCAATATAGTGTTTTTATTTCGTTGACACTTTAAGGCATTTAACGCGTTTTCTCGGTCACGACCACTGATATCTTTCACTAACACTCGGTCAAGTTTTATTTAGCAGGGTCCCTGCTCGGGCGCCAATTAAACACTTCCTTCACTCACGGTATAAAAAAATACAATTTTTATTTAAAGTCACTTTACAATTACAACTTAATGATAACTGAAAGATTCTGACTGAGTGAATTCCGCGGAGCTAAAGCGAAGTTTTACCGGATGGTTTGGACTTAGGCTTAAGACTGATTTTCTATGATTTGATTATGTTGGATGAAGGCTTGGATAATTGACGTCGTCGCAGGCGGCGGCGTTGGCTGAGTCCAATAGTCCACTAAGAACGTGGGACCATTCTTTGTTTACACAAGTGTTCAGGACAAATGGGCATGTGACGTGGGGTTGACCAATGGGAATTGCTTGTGATGATGAAATAGGATCGGCCAATGGGCATGTGTTGACGGACTTGGGTTTTATGGTATAAGTACTTGACTCCTTGTTATGATAGAAGTGCTTAACTTATATCAAATGTTGCCAGCAAAGTTGAGGTGGTTATCAAATCGTGTGTGAAGTGCATTGTGAGCGAGCAGAAGCATGGAAGGAAGGAAGGATTTTTAAATGTCATCGACAAAGGTGATGAGCCATTGACAACGTTTCACCTAGATCATATATGCCACATGGAATCGACCAAAAAGCAGTATAACCATGTTTTGGTCATAGTAGATGCTTTCTCCAAGTTCGTCTGGCTATATCCCACTAAAAGCACAGGATCTGAAGAAGTTGTTGATCGTCAGCAGGGACAATCGGAAGTATTCGGGAACCCGAAACGTTTTATTACTGACAGAGGAACTGCTTTCACTTCCAACATGTTTAAAGAATACTGTACCTCCAAAAAGATTCAGCATTTACTTATTGCAACAGGAGTACTTCGTGGGAATGGGCAAGCGTCGAGCGTCTTAATAGGACTGTTTCAACGCTATTGACCAAGTTATATGCAGACGAACCCAAGTCCTGGTATAAAATCGTTGGCAGGGTACAACAGTTCATCAACTCTTTGCCACCCGGAGTACTAAGATCTCGCCTTTTAAAATTTTGACTGGTATTGAAATGAGAGTTTCAGTTAGAGGAAGAATTACTTATAGAGTTGCAACGGGAGAAAGATGAAATTCGCATAAATACATGGTTGCTATTAAGCGTACCCAGTTTGGAGTAGGGCTGAAGCTGAAGATTTAAGACATGGTAGATACTCAGTGGAGTAGGACCAATACCGTAGCGGAGTATCTGAAGATGTGGAATCCATCATTCGGGACGAATGAGGCTGTAGAATGGCCGAATGTAGGATTGCGTGAGAACCCCTAATGGTATCAGAATGCCGATAACGATATTAGTTTGATAGATATCGATAGATGGTCAATCGAGGGAAAGAGAGGCTTGAGTTGCTGGACGAAGAGGTTGTGTTGGTCTCGTTAAATTAAAAGTGTAAGTGTATATAAATAATTATATAAAATTATATTCGTCTCCCGATTTATCTTCATTTGTGTTCCCTCACGTCGGACCAGAAACTTTTTTCCTATTCACCTTGGTAGATGTCTGACTAACTACTCTCTTCACGAACCTTTTCGTGTTCTTTGCCAATCTTTTAACAACCTTTCTCACCTTTTCTCACCTCATCTTTCTGTCACTTCTCTTCGCGCTATACTTTTTAATCATCTGCAGCGAAACCAATGAAAATATTCTTGACTTGGCTGCAACTCATCCCTGACCACATTGGCTGTAAATCGGGGCATAGCTGGCACCTTGTGCAAATAAAACACCTCCACCGGGTCGGAGATGTTTAGTTGAGTATAAAGCTAAGCTACCTTCTTCATTTAATTACTATCTGTCTTTAGCTTAAGCTTTTTTTGTCGACTGCTGTTAGTTGACATAAATAAATAAATAAATAAATATATATTTATCCATGTTTTGTTTTTTTTATACTTACTCCCATCGATACTTGTAAACCCAACTAAATTTTTGTAATTAATTCGCTTTGTCTACGTAAACATTTCGAACCGTATTCGGGCGTTCGTATATTATATACGCATATTCCTTCGGTAAAACGGGCTCCGTTTCCGAACCACGCTCCCTCTCATCCTATAAAATTCTCTCGTATTCATACAGTCCGCTTCTCTTTTTGGTTGTTTTTCCAAAACAACCGAGCCGTCCAATACCGTGCCGAAGTCTTACAGTCTCTCGTCTCCCTCTGTCACTCCGGAGAAAGTTCAGCAGACTCAGATCCCGCACTTTATTGTGACGCACTGTTCCGACGGTTCCGTCACCCGATCCGTATCCCAACAGCGTAGAAAACAATTGGTTCACTGTATGCCACCGAAGAACATAAGTCGGCCCCAAGTGTCCAAGCCATTGGCCTTGCAGAACTCCGCGACGATGAAAGTCCAAGCGAACCCCGTGAAGGCACAGCTCAAACCACCGTTTTATTCATAATTAATTGAACTTTCAATAATAATTGTACCCCTGAAAAAAAGCGTGAGAACGCTAATTCAGTATTAAAATCCGGGCCAATCAAATCGGTACGAGAGTTTCATTCGAACACCCGTTTTTTTCCCTTTGAATTCGAAACTCCTCTACATATATTTAAAATCGAACAATTTCGTGTGTGTCGGGTTAACTGTGGATAAACGAAGTCCCGAGCGTTTAAATTATTCCATCAGCTCACCATACCACGAAGTAATTGGCACCCGCCAACTATTCTACTCTTATTGGGTACTTCCACCCCTCCACGAACACTGGTCCTTCGAGCCGGATATCCTTCCGCTCCTCCAGCTTGCATCGGCGGAACTCCTGATAAGTACAACATTTCTTTATTCACACTTCATTTACCTCCTACATACTAATAAAAGTGTGAGGTTTCCCACTATCCATAGCGACCGACACACTTTTATACACTTGTATATGTCGGGGCGTAGTCGTTTTATTTAAATCACTCATAGTCTTTTTTACTGTTTGTACTTTGCACTACTTTCACTCTTTCACTTGTATTTCGAACTTTACGGCTAGTTCCAGGGAAGGTTGTACACTCTCTAGCCCTAGGCCCCCCTTTATATAGGACCTGACCTGAAGACAGCTCTCAACATAAGTTGCTAAGGTTGCTTAGATGCTCAATCAGGGCTACAACTGACGTACCTGTCAATACATTGGAACTAGTAGGCTTTGACTTATTAGTCAGGTGTCAGTCTGCAAACGCTGCACGCCAGTGTTGTAAAATACACAATGCATGATACCTGACAATTCTCAAAGCACCGTAGTAGGCTTTGATTCATTGACACCTGATAAAACAACATAGTAGGCTTTGATTCATTCTCCGACACGGCCATTCTGACAAGTTACACGTCCTCGTGTAAAAGAATATGAAGATCCTTTCCATATTGGCAAACCATTATAATTATAATCATTATGTTTTACTTGTGTTATCCCGGGAAGGGCAAACACAAACTATTTCGCTCCAACATAGCAATGTACTATTTGCTCTAGTTGGCCACACTTATCTTGCAGTAACATAAAAAGTTCTTATTTTATTAACATTAGATGTAAACTAATTATAGTACAACACTGTACGGCCCTCCTGACCATCACACGTCCTCGTGTGTTACATTAATAACGTAATGACATGCATTGATCAGTCTGAAACGACAATTTGATTCAATCTTATTATAAAGGATGTTAAAATAAAGCTGTTTTTATTGTTCTATGGGTTGTACCAGTGATCTCCCACTAGGTTTTGACTCTCTCGTGAAGTAGCATATGTCCCGGACACCAACCATATTGGGCTCCTATCAGCTCACCTCTCCATACTGATACTGAACAAGAAAACACAATAACTCGTGCTCTTGCCAGCACCCGCAGAGTAGTGCTCCAGGTAAACTTCAGGAATGGAGTCTGACATTCTGCATTGAAAACCATCAATGCCTTTCACCACATTGGAGTCCACCAATGTCTCTCACTCGTTAGAATCCACTAACGCATCACCAGAGTCTCTTTCAAATCTGTTCTTCTTGACGTCTCTTTCAACGCCGTTTTACTTGACGTCTCTTTCAACGTGGTGACCCGTATTAGAATCCACTAATACATCATTATCAACACACATGTCCAACTCAGTGGGAATCCCTTCCGCCGGCATACCTCCCAACGATTCGTGCGAATATTTAAAAGTTCGCTTATTAGCCATGGATTTTAAAACATATCTGTCGCCATCGAGTATCTCCGCCACTTGGAATGAACCCCTGAACTTTGGGTGTAGCTTTGTCTGATGTCTCTCTTCATTTCTGAGCAATACATAATCGCCTACTTTGAATTTTACAATTTTAAGTTTGTTTTTGTCAAATCTACCTTTTTCGTAGGAGGCGGATTTATCTATGTTTTCTTTAGGTATCTTTCTTACAAGACTTACATCGACTTTATTCAGATTCTCAAAAACATGTAACATATTTAAAGTTCGAACTTCTTTACCAATCAGCAATTCCAAAGGACTATTTTTAGTGGTTTTATTTGTTGTGCAATTTATGGTATTTCGCCTAAAGCATCCTGCCAGGATCGCTTACTTGTCTCTATAGCAGTTAACATTCGTTTTAACACGCTCATAACGCGCTCTACCTGACCGTTCGCGCGACTAGCACCCGTTGCAATCAAGTGTAAACATATCTTTTGCATGGCGCAGACCTTGCTAAAATCGTTTCCATTAAAACATCTGCCCTGGTCAGCAATGTCAGCAATGATTCTATTCGGTACTCCGAAAAGTGATATCGATGACTTTAAAGCATTGACGCAACTTTCAGTATTTATGTTTACAGTATGATACAAATAAACAAACTTGGTAAACGCATCGATTTGTACTATAAGGTACTCCTTTTTATCGCTTTTTCCACTCAGCTTGCCAGTTATATCTATGTGCACCGTGTGCCATGGTATATCTACTTACTATTTACTATTCCGTTGGATTTTTCGGAAGAGCATTTTTGAACGAAGTTTGTACGTCTTTGCCAAACCCTCAATAAGCCCAATAAGTCAATTATCTGATATCTCAGTTAAATGCACACGTTTAATGGGAGCCTGAGCAGACAATTTAATAGGTAATGGATTACGAGAAAAGAAATCGACATGGACCATCTTTACACTAGGTCTATACTGAATTTCAAAGTCAAATGACTGCATATAAGCCCACCATCGATGGACTGTCGGCGTCAGGTCGCCTTTACAAATGCTTGTTTTAGATGATCGTCGCAATCGAGACGACTTTCTAAGGATTTGAAACGCCGTACTGCGTTGTAGTAGAAGAATCCCCTATTTCTCTGGGGTCTTCCATCCGATTATACAATTGCATTTTTACAAAAATGGCTTTCGCATTCCTGTTCTTCTTTGGTTTGCCGGTTACCAACAAACTCACAGTCTTAAATTTCCCAAAATCTTTTAACTAGAAGATCAAGTAATGGGTTGACGTGTATTGTATTGTTGTCGAGGTCTATCCATCCATATTCCGTGTTCATTAAATATGGCATCTTTTCGACCAAGCTTTGCTGACCATCGGATTGCTGCAAAGAGCCCACTCATTTTTATTAAAATGTGTATCTTGTGGGGTTCGTTGAAATACGGATCGGCTAGATTGATATCCGTAGGTATGGGTCCAATTTGATGTATCGATATGCTTGTGTGGTTGCTGAGCACAAAGTTGTGCGAAGTTGCATCCGCTGCTTTTACTTTAAACCTCGCCTCATGACTCAACGGATGGGCAACCTACCTGCTGATCGACTACGCGCTGAAAGACCATTCATAGTAACAGGAGTGGATTTTTTGCGGCCCATTTTTTACGTCGCCGTACAAAACATATGCGGCAATTTTTTTATGTTTCGCTTCAAAGGCGATTCATATTGAATTAGTCTCATATTGAATTAGTCTCAACATATGCATTTCTGCTTTGTATACGTAGATTTGTAGCGCGCCGTGGTGTATCATAGCGCATGGTTTGCGACAACGGCACAAACTTTGTCGGCGCTGCTACAAGGCTAGCTGAGTTTAAGTCAAAATTGTTTAACTCAGGCGTTCAATTAAAGGATTTAACTTTTGCTTTATTCCCCCTAGAGCTCCACACTTTGGCGGCCTCTGGGAAGCGTCAGTAAAATCAGCGAAGACACTGGCTCTGAAGAATATTTCAAACGCATCTCTTACTTTCGAGGAACTACTCACTGTGTTCTCGGATATGCAAGCTATCCTTAATTTAAGGCCAATGGCACTCACTTCAGATGACCCCAACGATTTTAATGCTCTCAGCCCTGGGCATTTGCTGATTGGAACCGAATTAACGTCAGTACCAGAATCATTACTATACCATTCCACGGACACTCCCGGAACGGAATTGCGGTATCTGGATAGATGGGAGCGAGAGACCTTTTTGAAACAACAATTCCGGGATTATGTTCATAACTTACAACAACGCAGCAAAAGAGAGTTCAATCTAGCATCACTGTTGGCTCTCTTCTTGCGAACTACATAACGTCGTCTAATCTGTTTCGGGAAGATTGGGGCAAGGTACGTTTTGAAGCATCGAATCCAAATGAGTATCAGTTTATTATATGGCCGAGAAATTGTGCAACATATATGTATATATTATATCCATTCTCTAATTTGTATACGTACTTCCATCGATACGCATAAATACATTTAATTTTTGTAGTCAAGCCGATTTGCCTACTTATACATTTCGATTCGTGGTCGTGCGTTCGTATATTGTTCCACATATACCTTCATTAAATGGGCTCCTTTTCCGAGCCACGAGTGGGAAAATTCTCTAGCAAATCTCTGAAGTCTCTTCCGTCCGCGTCCAGTCTTCCTAATTCTCGGTTAAAGGCTCGAGTGAACACAAAGGAGGCGACCCAGTCTCAGATTCCGCACGTTATCGTAACACCCTGTTCTGACGTTCCCGTCACCAGATCCGTATCCCAACAGCGTAAAGAACAATCCAACATGTACCTCTCGGACTTCGTTCTGGCGTGCGACGCGATGACTATGTTTGAAACTCGTGAGAGTGAAGCTCTAACTTCTGAAGTGCCCTTATTTTCCATTAAAATGCACTTGGAACAGCTCAAATCAATTTGGTCAACTCGAGTCGATGGCCTTAGCAGCTAGCACTCTTAACCCGTTAGTTATTATATTATTTTGTATAATAATTAAAAATAAATAATAATAATAATAATAATAATAATAAAAATTTGGTCAATCTTCGAGATGAAATACTCCCGTTGTCGCAAGGCCTTGACGGACCAAAAAGTCGAGAAAAGTCTAGCGAACATAAACCACATCAAGGTGAAGCATGAATATGCCTACCCATTGTATGTGCGGTTCAGGACGATGTTCGGAGAGGACGATGTGAGTCTTGTGCGTCAGCCAACAGCTCCGTCGGGGCCTCGGGACCTCCGGAGGAGAGGTCGAAACGTTTGATGGCCACAGCCTAGCATAGCCTACTGTCCGCGACTTGTTCGCTGCCATTTATATTGCTAATTGCCGTACCTGTCGCAAACGGAGAAGCTCTACTAAGTCTAAATCCCCCCTGACGAATGAGGGTTTCCAAGCCGCGTAGGAGAACCTCGGAAGGAAAATTGCCGTCTGCTTGTGATGACTCAAGCCAGACAACTCCTTCAATTTCCCGCGGTGATACAAGAGTCAAGAAGCCTTTTTTCGGGTGTTAGCACAGAGAATAGGGATGTCCTACTGATCGCCATATGTACTAGCAAATTGCCAAAGTTCACAATCCTCCTGTAGGAACAATCACTGCCAAATAAGACTGTCGTCTCCATTTAGTGCTATTTAAACCAATTCCTCAACGATCGGTAACGTGTCCTAGAATCCACCGACCCCAAGTGTCAAAGCCATCCCCATTAGCCCCCGAAAATCCTCCTCGACGATGAAGGTCCAAGCGTTCCCCGCGAAAGCTCAGCTCAAACCGCAAGCCGATAATCGCTGTAGATCTGTTTCCCCACATCCTCGGAGAGCGGATCAAAAGGATATTGGTGATTTCGTCGGGTTAGAAACTATCTTTGGATGGGTTCTGTGTGGAGCTATTATGCCTGATCCTCCGATGTCTCGATTACGTTTCGCTGCGCAGACCTGAGTCAGTCCTGCAGCAAAACTTGATGTACTCCTCACCAAGTTTTGGGAGGTGGAAGACCTTCCCGCAAAGCCGGAAAAGGAGGATGACGTATTCTGCGAGCGGTATTTCCAGGAGACCACCCGAAGAGGGAAGGACGGCCGATATATTGTGTCCCTTCTGTTCAAAGGTCCGAAAAGCGTCGACTTGGGTCATTCAAGACCGATCGCGCTGGCTCAATTCCTGCGAAATGAAGCACGCCTTCGCAAGGATCCCGTCCTATAAACGCAGTACGATGCCATAATTCACGAATACGACGAATTTGGCCATATGATTCGGGTGACGCCGCCTCAGGATGGAAAAAACTTTTATCTCCCCCATCACGCCGTGTTTAAGCTCGACAGCACCATCAACAAGGTACGCGTGGTATTTAACGCGTCGAGTCCCTCCACCCGAGGCGTCAGCCTTAAAGATGTCTTGCACACCGGGCCTACTCTTCAGGCGATGTATCCTCAGGTCAGCGAAATCCTTCGGAACTACATGTTTGTTGATGATGTCCCTGCCGGCGCTCATACTGAAGACGACGCCCGTATCGCCATACGAGAGCTTCAAGCTGCCCTTCAATCAGCGGGCCTCCCGCTTCGGCAGTGGACGTCCAATAAGAAGGAAGTACTTCAAGCTATCCCAAAAGACCATCTGCTGCGAGAGGACTTTTTCGAGCTGGAAGACGCGAAAACCTTGGGAATCCGCTGGCAAGCAGCCGAAAACGTCTTCTTCTTCACCGTAGCGGACCCACCAGTGAAGGAGTCGGTCTCCAAGAGGCCCATATCGCTAAACTCTTCGACCACGCTGGCTGGCTAGCGAAGATATTCATGCAGCAAATCTGGTTAACCGAACTTGTCTGGGATGGCGCTCTGCCGCCTCTCCTGCTGCAGCAATGGCACGAATTCCTGCAGGATTACCCAGGCCTCAGTCCACTCCGCATCCCCCGTTGGCTAAACACCAGCGATACGCTCTCGTAGGAGCTTCATTTGCTTCAGTGACGCGTAACGGAGCAGCCCTATATGTGCGGGTTCGGTATCGCGATCATGTAAGCGTCCATTTATTAATGGCTAAGACCCGTGTAGCTCCGTTCAAAACAGTCTCGCAGCCTCGGCTGGAGTTGTGCGGAGCGGTTTTGCTAGCCGATCCCTGGGCGTCAATCGTTCCTGAACTCCCAATCCCACCTTCAACTTCCCAGTTTTGGACCGACTCCACCATTGTGTTGGCTTGGCTTAATAAACCCCCGTGTAGTTGGTCCATCTTCGTGGCCAGCATCTGCAATAGCACCAGTGGCCAAAGCTGGTCACATGTGCGTTCCGAAGACAATCCCGCTGATCTGGCAAGCCGTGGAGTCTCCGCGGCCAAGCTATCGTCCAGTAGCCTCTGGTGGCATGGGCCAGACTGGCTCCGGCGGTATCCCGAGTACTGGCCAAATTTCAACAATGAACTTCCAGACACCCAGCTGGAGCAACGAGTTCAGTGGCACACCACCGCGACCACACTACTCGATGACGTTAGCGAACGTTTCTCGTGCTATGGTAGGGCATTACGAGTCACCGCGTACATCCTACGCGTCGCCACCAAAACAATTTCGACGCCTTCCATGGTCCACCTCACCAATGACGAATTGCTCTCCGCCAAGAGCGCCTTGCTTCGGATCTCCCAGCGTCGAGAATACGTCGCGGAGATACGCGCCTTGGTGAATGGCGACCTTTTATATCATCGAGCACGCTACTCAATTTGAACCCATTTCTCGACCAACATGGGATACTCCGCTCCTGCGGGCGAATCCGGACCGCTGAATCCCTCCGGTACGATGATCGTCACCCTATTCTCTTCCCCTATAATACCCACATCACGCGTCTGCTTGTTGAATTCGCCCACCGCATCACGTTGCATGGCGGCAATCAACTGATGGTGCGGTATCTACGAACCAAATTCTGGATTCCACGGATTAAGAATCTTATGAAGTCCCACAGCAAGGGGTGTAAAGTCTGCATCGTTTATCGTCGACGACTTTGAGTTGAGTCTGCACTCAAATGATGGGTGATCTCCCTCGAGAGCGCATCACGTACTCCAGGCCCTTCACCCACACCGGCATTGACTTCGCAGGGCCCTTCGAGGTCAAGAATTAAACCGGGCGTGCGTGTCTCATTACTAAGGGTTATGTCTGCGTCTTTGTGTGTTTCAGCACGAAGGCAATCCATCTCAAGGCTACCTCCTACCTCACCACTGAGCTATTTCTCGCAGCCTTCTCTCGGTTCGTCGCACGTAGACAGTGCCCACAGCGCATTTACTCCGATAATGGCAAAACAAGATTCAGGTCTTCGCCGTGGTCGTATTGTCGGAGCCATTCCATCGGCTCCATTCCTTAACACGGTTCCGATGCAGTGCCTCGATTGCCCCCTGGCTGAGCCGTACTACAACAAGCCCGCGCCTATTGATACAATTATCGGTGTAGACCTGTTCCCCACATCCTCTGAGAGCGGATCAAAAAGGATATTGGTGATTTCGTCGGGCTAGAAACCTCTTTGGATTGGTTATCTTGTGGAGCGATCATGCCTGACCCTCCGGTGGCTCGATAAGATTTCGCTGCCCAGACGCGAGTCAATGCGGCAGCAAAACTTGATGTACTCCTCACCAAGTTTTGGGAGGTGGAAGACCTTCCAGCAAAGCCGGAAAACGAGGATGACGTATTTTGCGAGCGGAATTTCCAGGAGACCACCCGAAGAGGGAAGGACGGCCGATATGTTGTGTCCCTACCATTTAAAAGTCGGAATAGTGTCGCCTTGGCTCATTTAAGACCGTTCGCGATAGCCCGATTCCTGCGAAATTAAGCACGTCTTCTCAAGAATCATGTCCTAAAAACTCAGTACGACGCCATTTTTCAGGAGTACGAGGAATCGGGCCATATGATTCAAGACCACCTCAGGACGGGAAAAACTTTTATCTCCCCCATCACGCGGTGTCAAGCCCGACAACACCACCACCAAGGTACGCGTGGTATTTAATGCGTCGAGCCCATCCACACGAGGGGTCAGCCTTAACGATGCCTTGCACACCGGGCCTACTCTCCAGGCGATCACACGCTTCATGTACTAAAATGGCGGTTCATTCAGACAAATCCGAGTCGACCCCAGGCATATCCCTTTCCAGCGGATCCTCTACCGAGATCGTTGCGGCAGTGTTCAGGACTACGAGCTACAAACAGCAACGTTTGGAGTTAACTGCGCGCCGTTCCTCGCGATTCGAGTCCTGTTACAATTGGCGCGAGATGTGCAATCCATGTATCCTCAGGCGAGCGAAATCCTTCGGAACCACATGTATATTGACAATGTCCTAGCCGGCGCTCATACTGAAGACGGCGCCCGTCTCGCCATACAAGAGCTTCAAGCAGCCCTTCAATCTGCGGGCCTCCCACATCGTAAGTAGACTGCCAATAAGAAGGAATTACTTCTGGCTATCCCAAGTGAGCACTTACTGCGAGAGGACTTTCTCGAGTTGGAAGACGCAGCACTGCGAACACCTTTGAATTTGCTGGCAAGCCGTCTTCGGACTTCTTCACCGTAGCGGACGCACCATTGAATGAGTCGATCTCCAAGTCGATCTTCGACCCCGCTGGCTGACTAGGCCCTTTTGTTATTCGAGCGAAGATATTCATGCAGCAAATCTGGTTAACCGAATTTGGCTGGGCTGACGCCCTGCCGCCTCACCTGCGGCAGAAAGCGTACCGAGCAGCCCAATATGTGCGAGTTACTTATCACGATCAAGTAAACGTCCATTTATTAACGGCTATGACCCGTGTAGCCCCTGTGAAAACAGTCTCGCTGCCTCGGCTAGAGTTGTGCCGAACGGTCTTGTGTTGGCTTGGCTAAATAAACCCCGTGCAGTTGGTCCACCTTTGTGACCAATCGAGTATCTAGCATCTCCAAAAGCACCAGTGCCCAGGCCTGGTCACATATGCGTTCCGAGGACAACCCCGCTGCCGAGCTGTCGGCCAGTAGCCGACATGGGATACTCCGCTCTTGTGGACGACTCCGACCCACTGAATCCCTCCGGTATGACGAACGTCACCCTATTCTCTTCCCGTACAGCACCCATTTTACCCGCCTGCTCGTCAGATTCGCCCATCGCATAACGTAGCATGGCGTCAATCAACTAATGGTGCGGTATCTGCGAACCGAATTCTGGATTCCACGGATCAAGAATCTGGTGAAGTCCCACATCAAGGGGTGTAAAGTCTGCATCGTTTATCGTCGACGACTTTGAGTTAAGTCTGCACTCAAATGATGGGTGATCTCTCTCGAGAGCGCATCACGTACTCCAGGCCCTTCACCCACACCGGCATTGACTTCGCAGGGCCCTTCAAGGTCAAGAATTAAACCGGGCGTACATGTCTCTCTAGGTTCGTCGCACGTAGACAGTGCCAACAGCGCATTTACTCCGATATTGGTGCACCTCGAAGGTGCTCGAAAGACTTTCTGGACGCCACCAAGCATGACATAATGATGGCATTTCCCCAGCATATTTTATCCTGGCATTTCATCCCGCCGAGCGCCCCCCATATGGGAGGACTGTGGGAGGCTGGGGTCAAAAGTTTTAAGACCCTATTTTACAAGTCCTCGTCCAATGTTAAGTACACGTTTGAGGAGCCTTCCACTCTTATGTGTCGAATCGAGTCGTGTTTGAAATCCAGGCCGATTCCTCCCATGAGCGAGTACCCAGAGGATCTGCTGGCATTGAGCCCGAGACACTAACTTATTGGAGGACCGCTCTTATCCTTTGCATAACCGGAGGCTCTCGTCGAGCCTATGTCGTTAATCAACCGATGGCAGCTACTGAAGTTAATCCAGCATGCTTTCTGCAGCCGTTGGATGCCGGCGAAGTACCGCGCGTTTTAATTATTCCATCAGCTCCCGCCAACTATTGTACTCTCATTGGATCCGCCCTTCCAAAAACAAAGATTTAAATAACACCATTGTAGCATGTTCTAGAATAAAATAGTAATAACATTACAAACATATTGTAGCAACTAGTATATATATTTATATTTATATTTATGTGCTCAACATTCAAGTGCATTTGCCTCTTCAGTAAGATGACCACCCATGAGTGCATGGTGCTGGACAATTGCTGTGTCGGCAAATATAACACGCGAATTAAGATTGAGTCTGTTCTGGTTGAGTGTTAAATCAAGACTGCTTTATTGAATAAAAATCATATTCTGGTTTGGCTTACATCTAAGTGTTTATAATGTTTTCTTCTGGTCACTTTTCTTGTGACACTCTATGCCATGTTTAGGGAAACTGTCACTTATCTTGTGACACTCTATGTTTAATGGAATGGTATTGTTTATGTTTACATTAATGTGGAGTGTAGACCTCTTGGGTCGGCTGTTATAGGAAGTGTTGCTAATGGCATAACTCCTCCCCTCTGAGAGTATGAATTCTCCTGAATTCTGTTTACATTAATGTTTATATTTTTCTTTTTACAGTATATATGTATATAAATGGATAAACATATAATAATAATAATAAAAAGTGTTAAAAATATGCCATTTGTCATTTTCTTTTCGTATTTAAGTTCTGTGATTTCTTTTAAATTGTCAAAATTATCTATTGTTACATGATCAAAGTTAATTGTGTTTTTATAGGTTTGATTCAATAGTTCTGTTGGATAAAAAAATTTTTCGTGAAATTCTGTTTTTTCGTTAAAAAATATTTCATTTAGAATTTGAATTTTACAGTTACCGAATTGAATTAAGTTACTTCCCTTAAGTATAATATTTCTTTTATCGCAATTTTGATATATTTTTGTATTCTTGGCATTTTTGATTATAATTGTATCATCGTCAATTTCTTCGATACTCGTTATATTGTTGAATATAAATTTGCAATTATTATTAATGGTACAACTTTTACTTAATTTTAATTCTTTTAAAATTTTGTTGGGTTCATATGTAAATGTTTTATTATTTATTTCTACAATTAACTGATTTTCTTGGTCTATTTGTATATAATCTATATTTGGTATAGGAATAATTAACTTGACATCTATGGTTATAAATGATTTTGGGATTTTAATTGCGATTATGATGCAATTATTCTTATATTTTAAAATGCCCATACGGATTAGCTTTAATTTATAAAAATCAATGTCAAATTTATTTATTTCCTCTTCTGATAAAATTTCTGGTACGATTATATTATTTTTTACTGATGCTATGTTTTCCTGAATATAATTTATTTTGAATTCTATATTTTTTAATTTCCCCATTTGGTCATTATGAAGTATTTTCATTTCTATTTCTTGATTTTGATTGTCCATGCTTGTAAGTATGTCCTTGATTATTGTTCTGTCTTGTTTAATTGTTTCTGCTAAGTTGTGTATTGTTTTATTAAAATGTGTATTTATAACAATTTGTTGGTTCATGTCTTGTATAATATTATGGTTGTTTTGGTCAATATTGTTAAGGTGATCTAAAATATCTGTTCTATCTTCATCATCCATAATTCCAAAAAGCCATTTGTATGTTGTTCCTACAATATTTAACATTCCTCTTTTTATTCTGTTGTTTGGGGTTATGGATTTTATTTTAGCTCTAATTAGATTTATTTCGGCTAATAGCTCCTTTTTTCCTGTGATATTAAAATGTTTAATGTTTGTCTCCATTTGATTTATTATAATATTTAAAGGGTCGATATTAATAATGTGTAGTATAATTACTGTTTCATTAACTATTTCCGTGGAATAAGTTTGTATAGGTGCATATCCTGCATTTGATTGAATTGGTTCAATTTGTAATCTGCCTTGAACACACATTATAACGTAAAAAATTATGAAAATCTGAGGATAAGAGAAAAAAAAATTTTTTGTTTCAAGGATGTCAATCTGTATTTTGTTGGAAATTAATTTTTTCCTGCTTTGACGGTCTTTTTATATTACATGGATGAATATTATTTAATGTTGTAATTCTAAAATAAGGTTCATCCTTATGCCTAACTCGTTTATAGTTTTTAATTGGTCCTTCCTGTCTTTCCTCCTCATAATCTTCTCTTGTATTATTTTGTTTGCTTAAAATTTTTTTCTTTGTGCTTGATAATAGTGTTTTTTAGTTTTTCCTCATCTTCTATGTTTTTTGCATAATTTGGTGTACATTTTATTGTAGAGTGATAACGGTTATTATAAGCTGTTATTGCTAATTGCATTTTGGATGAAATTGATAAATCATCATCTATTCCTGCTATTATTTCAATGAGAGTAGAATGTAGTCTTTCTATGTCTGCATTTCCTGTATGTGAATTTGGCTTTGTATAATGGATTTCTATTTGTTCTTGGTTTAAGTATTGTTTTATCTGTTCTGATCGAAATTCATTATCCATTATTATTTTATGTGGCTTATTGAATTTGGCAAAGTGTTCAATCATAATTTCCATTTTAGTTTTCCAGTTTCTATCTGTTATATTATAAGCGACTGCGAATTTTGTGAGCTTGTCTATGATTGTAACAAACGATTTATGTTTTATATGAAATATGTCTAAATGTATAATTTGATTTTTAACATCCGGTGTTTCTGTGAATTGAATCTTAGGTTTGATTGGTTTTCTGTCATATTTAATTTCCTTACATTTTTTACAATTTGAAATTATCAACTGAATATGATCTCTTAGCTTTGGAAAATATATTTTGTTCTTTAACGAATTAAAAGCTTCATTTATTCCGCTATGTAATGAATCTTTGGTGTGGTAAATAGCTATTTGTTTGTGTAACTCTTCCTCGCTTGAAATTTCCTGAGCTCTCTTAGTACATTTAAAAAATTTTATATTATTACAGTGTGAAAAAATGTTCATTAAGATACATTGTATCTTATAATATTCTGAGTCTGGAACTTCTGAAAAAATTCCTACTGTTCCTTTATTTATATTATTTTGCATTTTGATTTCGATTTCAATTTCTGTTTCTGCTGGGCTTACTTCTATTATTTTTCTACCATGCTGAATATTAATATTGTCCGTTGTTGTATAAGTTACTATTATCTGAGTTTTATATTTGTTTACAATATCGTCTTTTATATAGAAATTTGTAAATCCTCCTTCCTCTGCTGAATGCTGTGTATCTGATAGTTCAAAGTTTGACTCATTTGTTTTATCCTTGTTTATTAGTTCAGCTGTTTCCTGTCTACTTAAAAAATCTGCCACTTTATTGTCTTTTCCTTTCAAATATATTATGTCATAATCGAATTCTTGTAATTTTAAAATCCATCTTTGGTGTCTTGCTGTCATTTCTTTCCCTTTGTATTTTGAGTTTAGATATTTTATCGGAGCATGATCTGTTCTAATTTGGAATTTATTACCTATCAAATAGTGTCTAAAATAGTTTACTGCATGTATAATGGATAAAAATTCTTTATCAATTGTACTGTAATTTTTTTCATGTTTATTTAAAGTTCTTGAAAGGAATGCAACTGGTTGCTCTTGTTGAGACAATACTGCACCTATTGCGAAGTCACTGGCATCTGTTGTAATGGTAAATGGTTTATCAAACTCTGGATATTTTAAGATTGGATGTGAGCTTATAAGTGTTTTAAGGTTTTCAAAGGCATCTATAAACTGTGGGTCATTTGTATTAATTTGTGTGCCTTTTTGTAAATATCTGATCATTGGGTAAGCTATTTTGGAATAGTCCTTAATAAATTTTCTGTAAAATCCTGTCATACCAAGAAATCCTTTCAATTGCTTTTCTGTTTTAGGTAGCTGCATTGCTTTTATTGCTTCTATTTTATGTGGATTGGGTTTAATCCCTTCCTTTGTGAGAATGTGTCCTAAATATTCAGTATATTGTTTCATGAAGGAACATTTGTCTGGTTGAATTTTTAAGTTATGCTTTCTAAGTACTTTGAAAATGTTCTCCAAAGCAATCTTATGTTCCTCAAGTGTTGTTGAAAATATCAAAATATCGTCCATGTATACAACACAATTTTTGTTTATATAATCCCTCAGTATTTCATTCATTAAACGTTGAAATGTGGCTGGGGCATTTTTTAACCCAAAAGGCATTCTAACATATTCATATAAACCCATTGGTGAAATGAATGCTGTTTTCTCTATATCTTCTTCTGCCATTAAAATTTGGTGATAGCCTTTTGCTAAATCTAATGTAGTAAAATATTGAGCTTTACCGAGTTTGTCTAATACAGCGTCCATGATAGGTATTGGGTACTTATCTGGAACGGTTACTTGGTTTAAACGCCTATAGTCTACACAAATACGATACTTTTGAATTCCAGAGCTATCTCTCTTTTTAGGTATGACACATATTGGAGAACTATATTTGCTTTTGCTTTTTCTTATAATTCCATTGTTTTCCATGTAAATTATTTGTTTCTTTATTTCTTCTTCATATTTTGGGGAGACCCGATAGAGTTTTGAATTAATAGGTTGGTCTGTAGTAGTTTTTATGCTATGAACTATAGTGTTAGTATTGGTTAAGTGATCCCCTTCTTTGAAACATAACTTTTCGTACTTTTTTGAAAGCTTTCTTATTATTTGTTCTTCCTCAGTATTGAGTTCTTTTAACTTAAGATCATCAATTTCACTTACTTCCATTACGCAAACATCTTCTGATTGTTTGGAAAGGAATGGAATTTCGACCCCATTGTTAAGTTTAATAATTTTGTTTTGAAAATCAATATTTGCAAAATTCCTTTGAATGAAGTCCATGCCCAATAGAAAATCATATGATTTTTCCAGGGGCATAGCCACCCATTTTGTTCTTGCATAATTTATATATTTAAACTCCCTTGGCACTTTTGTTTTCACTAAGTAACTTTCACTTTCTATTTTTCCCTTTATCGTATGTATGGTTTTTGAATATTTTTCAATTATTTTGTATTTGGAATTATGTACATTAGTTGTGTTTAAAATGCTTATGGTTGATCCTGTATCTACCAAAATAATATAAGTATCTTCCTCTATTGTTCCTTTTATAAAAATTTTTTTTTCATCCGAGGCTAGTTGGTAAAAAACTCTTGATTATCTGTGCTGTTTACTACTTCCTCATTTATATTATCTACACTCATTGCTTCTGCTGGTGGTTGCTGATAATTTTGTGGTTGCTGATAATTTTGATTTTGTCTTACGTTCTGACTCTGTTGTCTATTCGGATTTTGATACTGTCTAATATTTTGACTCTGTTGTCTATTGGGATTTTGAGACTGTTTTACATTTTGACTCTGTTCAGTATTTTGGTTTGTATTTTTATTGGTTGTCTGTTTGTTATATGTACTATGGTCATTGTCATTTTTGGTTAATAATAGTTTTTTATTTAAATTTCCATAATTCAGACCAATATAATTTGCAAGTTCAATTCTTATATCTGTTAATGTTGTTTTATTCATTAAGGCAATGGCCATTGGACCACAAGATAATTCTTTTACTCTTTGAATTAAGAGACCACTTAATATGTCAACTAATCTGCTATTGTTTTCAAAGACCGAAAAATCAGTAATTTCCTCAACAATTGCTCTTACTTTAAAATCAAGATCTCGAACGGTAGTTACCCTTAAGTTATTAATTTTTCTGGTTAGACCCATTTGATCCGTTCTTGGGCGATAATGATGTCGAAGACGAGTTTTGCAATCAGCCCAAGATGTAGGGGGGGTTAATATTAAGCATAGTTCTTGCCTGACCTTGAATTTTGGTGTTGAATATAACAGTGAAGACCTGGTCGTTATCATCATACTCCTCCATGATTTGGTTGACTGCCGAAATGAAGCCATGTAACGTTCCCTCCTGTCCAGTGAACACCGGCAAGTACCTTGTTTCCTTCTCGATGCTGTTTCTCTCCCTTGTTGTTGGATTAGAATGCATCTCTTGATTGGATATTATTATTGATGTTAGCATTTGAATGCATTGTTGTATTTCGTTAATTTGTGCCATTTTAATGGTGTATGTTTTATTGTTTCGTTAACTTTTTTTTTTTTTTTTAAGTTTCCACAATAATTCTGTTTGTTTGCACAAAGTGTTTTTACAATATTATATTGTTTCGTTATTTGTCACAAAATGTTTTTATAATATTATATTGTTTCGTTGGCCTAGATTTTCTCCAAGGTTTCCACAATATATATATTTTATTTTGTCACTAAATGTTTTGTTTTCCACAGTATTATATTGTTTCGTTATCTTTGATTGCGTTCAAAGTTTCCACAATATTTTAGCTGTGAACTCGAGTACCGACTGCGCCAATTAAGATTGAGTCTGTTCTGGTTGAGTGTTAAATCAAGACTGCTTTATTGAATAAAAATCATATTCTGGTTTGGCTTACATCTAAGTGTTTATAATGTTTTCTTCTGGTCACTTTTCTTGTGACACTCTATGTTTAGGGAAACTGTCACTTATCTTGTGACACTCTATGTTTAATGGAATGGTATTGTTTATGTTTACATTAATGTGGAGTGTAGACCTCTTGGGTCGGCTGTTATAGGAAGTGTTGCTAATGGCATAACTCGCGCGGCCGCTCTGGCCCAATATGCAATATGATACATCCTCACTCTCCCGCTGCGGCGGCATATACACATACATACTCTTATGTAAACATTTATACTGTAATATGTCATTTATTTAAATTCTGTTCGATTAATTTTTGCTATATACACAGATATGGCGGTCAGTATTTCTAAGTCTCGATTGTTAGTATTTAAGTCTCGATTGTTAGTATTAAGTCGCCTATGGAAAATATCGGTATCGGCCTGGTGCCGCACTGAAAGTTTTCGCTCTTTTCTTCCGGTGACGTTCAACCAAGACAGATGCACTAGATGGAAAACTTAAAAATGAAATCTTTGTCATCAACACTAATCACTATCATTTATATAAAATAAATAGGACTTTATAATACATTTATACATAAGCATACCGCTCCTCTGGGTGCATTTCTAGCAAAGCAGCTACGCGGTCTTAGCTTTAGTTAACAATTGTGTCAGAATTAAGAATCATTGAATAAAGTAAACTCAAACCGAACACAACATTTATTCTACATGGCGACCGTGACAATAAAAAAAATAAAAACTGCAACAGCGGAGGTGCCCGAAAAAAAGTTAAATCTATGCTGGCTACTTCGAGGGGCTTGATTTTTGTGTGGTAGGCAGACCGTCAACCTACACCTACGAGGGACATTAAGCAGGCTATTGATGACGTGTGGTAGGCAATCCGCCTACTACACAGACGTTGGAGCATCATCAATTAATGAGAATGGAGAAGAACAAAAACAACAGTAAGTAGAGTGATGGGAAAGAAATCCGGTGTGGCAAACAAATTAAAAGCCAGAAAGGCTGAAATTTTGAGGCTACTAAACAGCCCAAATACAATTACTTGGAATACCTCTGTGAAATTACACGACGAGGTAGAATTCATAAAAAGCCAATTGAGCGAAAGAAAAAAATAAAGCCACAACCAGCATACCTTACTCTACAAAACATAATGTGGCAAATCCAAAATTAAAAACAACGCCACAAGCTGAAAAAGAAATACCGAAGATAAAGATAGCCTGCCCAGACGACTGCGAGGGACCACTATATTCGCCGTACTGCGAGTATACTTGTAGCCACTGTTACGGGACCGGCAACTTGAACGCGCCTCAACAGTGAACCAGCAGCGCTACAAGGAGCGCAAAATACAGAGGACAACACATGATCTTCCAGTGCGAGGACCGGCACCGGCAACTTGAAAGCGTCTTAAGGTCTACAAAGAGCGCCCACCAAAAGAATTAATTAAATAACTATGCGCTGCGTCGCACATTTTTTTTATGCACTGCGATGCATATTTCTTTTATTGTTATAACAAACTATGTACAATTGTGCGGCATTAAAAGCTGCCCAATTAGATTGTGGCCTGAAAACCACACTCAAAAAAGGCAGGGATATATGTAAAAAAAAAAACTTACTTATAATACATGATGTAAGGAAAACAAAACATTTAACATATGCACCAATTGTTGTAACAGTGCATTTCAAAGAAAAAAATTATCAAAAATTATATACTAATTTTCAAAATAAAAAATTAAACTGAAAAAAAAAATTATTTTAGGAAGATAGTAGATAGGCATCACAGAATAGTTTCGCACTTAATTGAGGTTTTTAAAGGCGAGCAAAGCAATTCTCCTCACCTCTCGATATGTCTAATACAGATTAGGTTACCTTACCTAGATATAACGGGAAAAGAATACCCTGTACGAGGTTGCACTAGGGTACAGATGAGTTTATCAAAAATTATATACCAATTTTCAAAATAAAAAATTAATTGTTGTTGTTTGCGACCTTTTATTGTTAAATGTATGTTTTGCCGGCTCGAGGTCAAATTTTTTTCTTTTGTGAATAAAACAAAATAATAATATTTTGTGTTGTTCTTTTCCGATATATTTCGACCACTCATCGGTGGTCGTCTTCAGGGCAACTATAAAAACATTTAATTGTGATTAACTTTAACATAACATAATATAACAACAAGAAACACCTACTTATTTTTACACGTCCGCACACTGTGACGTGGAGCTACACACTGACTTGTCCCTAATAAATGCCTGTATAAATGCGCGCAGTTGTCTGTATCTACCTTATAATTGAGTCTTATATTTGTCGGTGTATTTATTATGTGCAGCATCTCCAAAGTATAACGTTTGTTGTAATGTTGTTCTTGGTCTATTATGTTTACTTCGTCAAAATTTGGGGAATGTCCACTGGCAGCACAGTGGGCCATAAGTGCTGTTTTTTGTATATTGGAGTGTTGCCGAAGTTTATAGTCAGATCTATGTTGTGATAGTCTAGTTTTTAGCCTCGATTTGGTTGTCCCTATATACGCGCGCATTTATACAGGCATTCATTAGGGACAAGTCAGTGTGTAGCTCCACGTCACAGTGTGCGGACGTGTAAAAATAAGTAGGTGTTTCTTGTTGTTATATTATGTTATGTTAAAGTTAATCACAATTAAATGTTTTTATAGTTGCCCTGAAGACGACCACCGATGAGTGGTCGAAATATATCGGAAAAGAACAACACAAAATATTATTATTTTGTTTTATTCACAAAAGAAAAAAATTTGACCTCGAGCCGGCAAAACATACATTTAACAATAAAAGGTCGCAAAAAAATCAACAATTAACTTGAACGGAAGGCACGCCGAAAGCATATTCCAACACCATGGCTTATGCAGAAATTAAGTCCAACTATAACAAATATAAGACGGAGATTAACAAGTACCAATCAACAACAAAAAAATCAGTAAAACTTAAGTCTAGCATAAAATTTCTCTTAAAATGTAGGAAATCAAAATTAGTTCCAAAATTTATTAGCAATAACTCAAAATACGATAGGATTTTCACAAAAGATACTGACACATATTCGGACATTAACAAAATATTAGAAAGACATACTCATAATTTTAACACGAAGATATTAAGCTTATTAATAAAACATAAACATAACATACTAGCCAGACAAAACAAAGAGAAGGAAAAAGCAACAAAAAAGTTACAAGAACAGCTGGACGAAAATGATTTTAAAACATTCATGAAGAGTGAGAGCACGATAGCCGAAAAATTATCAACAACTTTGAAGAGACATCACGAATCCAAATATGAGAGACTACGAAAACAACGGAACAGCGTTCTCTTGAATAAGAACAACAACAACACAGACGATTGGTTTGTAAATAAGACGAATATAGAATTTCCGACCGACGTAAAAGCGAAAGGCCCTAAGTTCGCAATCCCAGTGGAGAAGAGAAAATTCCCTCTCTTTAAATATATAGCAGACGGAGAGGAGCTAGTACAGACTCTAAAAGACAAAGAGAAACAAGAGGAAGCACGCACAAAATTCTCTTTATTAATAAAAGACCACAAAACATCTAACAAAGAAGACGCAGCTGATCGTGCAATACTTGACACAGTGGAGCAAACAAGGAAATTTCTTAGACAGAATGACGACATATTAATTTTAACTTCTGATAAAGGGAATAAGACAGTTGCAATGGATAAGACTGAGTATGACAATAAAATGGATAATATACTTAACGATTTAAATACATATAGAACTTTAAGGAAGGACCCGACCACAAGACTACAGACCAGAAACAACGAATTGGTGGAAAAATTATACAAACAAGAACTTATTTCACGGACCGAACGAAATAAGCTTATAATAAACACATCAATTCCACCAAGAATATATGGATTACCTAAAATTCATAAAGAAGGTACGCCATTGAGACCAATCTGCTCATCAATTGGTTCTCCATCATACGGACTATGTAAATACATAGTCAACATATTAAAAAAATATAACAGCAGACTCAACATACAACGTAAAGAACGCCTCAGAATTTAAGACAAGGATCAATGACACATATATTTGCGATGATGAACGATTGATATCATTTGATGTAGTCTCCCTTTTTCCAAGTATTCCGATAGAATTGGCACTTGACAATATTAGGGAAAAGTGGATAAAAATAAAAGCGCACACTAACATTCCAAAATCAACATTCATGGAAATAGTACGTTTTTGTATACAAGAGAACAGATATTTTAAATACAAGGACAAGATATACACACAACTAAAAGGAATGCCTATGGGCTCACCAGCATCACCAATAATAGCCGATATAATTATGGAAGAACTCTTAGACAAAATGATGAAAACACTGCAGCGACCACCTAGAGTTATGACGAAATATGTAGATGACCTTTTTGCCATAATTAAAGAAGACGAGATCCAAAACACACTTGACAACCTAAATTCAATTTGACAGAAACATAAAGTTTACAATAGAGTTAGAAAATGACAACAAATTGACATATCTAGACGCATCAATACACAGACGAGGAAACGAGCTAAAATTAAAATGGTACAAAAAGCCAACATCATCAGGACGAATCATCAACTTCAACTCCAAACATCCGAAGTCGATGATAATGAATACAGCAAGAGGTTGTATACAACGGATGCTCAACATATCGGACCCAATTTTTCACGAAGAAACGAAGAAAGAAATACGACGAATTTTAAAGGCTAATGACTTTCCAAACTACACCATAAGGACTTTACTAAAATCCAACAATAAGAAAACCAATAAAGAGGTTTCGACAAAACGCTTTATGTCTGTCACATATGTCCCACAACTGTCGGAAAGATTGGCAAACTCGGATTGCTATGACACAGAACAAATACAGATAGCACATAAACCCAACAACACGCTACGGAGTATTTTCAACAGGACAAAAAGCAAGATTGATACAATGGACAAGAGTAACGTAGTATATAAAATACCGTGCAACGGGACAAACGAAGAAAGCTGTGATAAAATGTATATAGGGACAACCAAATCGAGGCTAAAAACTAGACTATCACAACATAGATCTGACTATAAACTTCGGCAACACTCCAATATACAAAAAACAGCACTTATGGCCCACTGTGCTGCCAGTGGACATTCCCCAAATTTTGACGAAGTAAACATAATAGACCAATAACAACATTACAACAAACGTTATACTTTGGAGATGCTGCACATAATAAATACACCGACAAATATAAGACTCAATTATAAGGTAGATACAGACAACTGCGCGCATTTATACAGGCATTTATTAGGGACAAGTCAGTGTGTAGCTCCACGTCACAGTGTGCGGACGTGTAAAAATAGATAGGTGTTTCTTGTTGTTATATTATGTTATGTTAAAGTTAATCACAATTAAATGTTTTTATAGTTGCCCTGAAGACGACCACCGATGAGTGGTCGAAATATATCGGAAAAGAACAACACAAAATATTATTATTTTGTTTTATTCACAAAAGAAAAAAATTTGACCTCGAGCCGGCAAAACATACATTTAATAAAAAATTAAACTGAAAAAAAATATTATTTTAGGAAGATAGTAGATAGGCATCACAGAATAGTTTCGCACTTAATTGAGGTTTTTAAAGGCGAGCAAAACAATTCTCCACACCGCTCGATATGTCTAATACAGATTAGGTTACCTTACCTAGATATAACGGGAGAAGAATACCCTGTACGAGGTTGCACTAGGGTACAGATGAGTTTCATCCTCACAGTACCATATGTATGAAGTTTTTCAAATGCAGCAGGCGCACTTTGCTTCTACCTAAAAGATGAGGCCCAACAGCAACAACAATAAAAAAAATTTTTATCAAAGTTGCCAAGTGCACAGAAAGAAATATGATTAAAATAGAAACGACACATCTCCAAAAGTACATTCCTTTCCTTGATTTTTTGATACACTCAGGTAAAACAAATTACACATACAAGGAAATTAGGTACTGGATAGCCAATAATTGCAGGTTTAAGAAATATATTGTATATCTTACGGAACAATCCATAAAAGTAGTATATAGTAGACTACTGTCGAGAAAAACCCAAACATAGGGATGTGCCGGAATGGGTACATAATATTTTTAAACCAGGTATAAAAACTTTTGACATAGGAGAAGCAGATGAGGAAGTAGATAGATAAAAAAAAAAATGTTTAAGCATAGAATGGGAAGAGTTTTTTCTCCATATCCAATATATAAAAGAAAATTTCAAAAAATCCTATAAATGCGTAACGCAGAATAGGAATATCCAAAAGGAAACAATAAACAAGCACGCAAAAATTCTGGTTGATTCTTTCAACGAAGCAAGAAATTTAGTGCATGTTAATAGAGAGAACATAGGTAAAACAAATTGGTTAAAGATTTCCAATCTATTGATCAAGTTACGTGCAAACAAAATACAAAAGAAACAGTGCAAGAAGGTGAAGAATCAGAAACAAGCGAGGAAGAAATAGAAGAAAAATATCTAAACGATCTAACAATTCCTGCGCTATTAAGATTAACTGATATAGAAACATTGTCTGAACAAGACAACGACTTTGATTTAGAAATTAATACAAGTGTCATAAACACAGCCGACAGAATGGCAGAATTGAGTGCCCAAAGGGCATATATGAAGGACACTAACATGGCCATTCCTGAATTCAACGGAACGGAAACGCAACTGCAAAGATTCATAACAGCTTTGAGGTTGGTGGATATGATGAAAGGTGACTACGAAATATGGTAGTATAAATAATATGTATTTGTTACTTGTTAATTGCTCGTTGCTTTATTTAATTGATCCTATCACTTTGGTTATTGCTTACGAACTGACTCTCTGCTCGCAGACAGAGTAGTTAGAGAGTTAGATATTCAACAAATAAAGAGAGTATCCTCGCTTTCAAGGCAGAGCGAGAGACGCTTTATGAAATCAGAGAGTGAGGAATCAATATCAATAGTTATAACGGTGCTTAAACAGTGGTTGTAATACCACTATTTCTTATGCTTTGGACATTGGGCCTACTACAACTCGGCAGTCCTGACTTTAAGATTGTCCTCAATCTCTGCTTTACTTTTTTATTCTGACGAACTTTGTCATGTAACGTTAACATAAATTTACAATTTGATTATATTCTTAAACCTAGTACCGATGTGTATATATGTATAGTTTGCTAACAATTTCCACTATTTACTTATTTATCCAATGTCTTATATTCTGAGCACTTCAAACGCCTTGATAAGGATTGCGCGATAACTGAAATCCATCCACATATTTTATTCAAAATTTTTGCTATTATATACGGCCCTTTATTTTTCGGTATTAACTTCCTCGTTATTCCTGCGGTACTATCAATATTTTTAACCATTATCTAATCACCCTCTTTATATTCTGGTGTAACTTTCTTTTTATTGTTATAGTATTTTTCATTATCGGCCTGAGCTAACCGTTGATTTAATTCTGCCTGTTTTCTAATATTTTCTACATTTTTGTCACTGACTTCGTCTAGTTTTGTCACTTCGTCCAACTTTTCTTTCAAATCATCACTAACCTCTCCTTTTTCTGCTAAACCAAAAAGAATCTCAGCAGGCAAATTTTTGATGCTACGATGTTGTGTATTGTTTAATGAAAATTCGACTTTTTTAATGACCACATCCCAATACAAACCATTCTCAGGTTCAGTGTGTTTTGCATTCATAGGTCCTAAACTTCTATTAATCCTTTTCACTTGTCCATTTGCTTGTGGCGATCCCGTAGCTATTTTTATATGTTTTATATTCGCTTCTTTCATAAAATTTTCGAATTCTCCCGATGTAAAACAACTGCTTCGATCCCGATATTATACATTTCGGTCTACTATATGATCGAAAATAATCTCCTAATGCTTTAATGACCTCTTTAGAGGTGTTTATAGTTTTTGTGGTGTATAATCTAACAAATTTCGTAAACGCATCTACAACAACTAAAATATGCTTCTTTGATCTTCCTGAATCTACAGGTCCATAATGATCAATGTGAACTGTATCAAAGGGCTTATTTCCTTTCGGTATACTATGCAAAAGACCATCTCCTTTTCCTGTTTTCGGTGAATACGCTATACATTTCAAACAATTTCTTATATGTTTTATTGTCTTCTCCTTCATATTTGGAAACCAGTATCCTCTTCCTATTGCTTCTATCATTTTGTCCCTGCCAATATTCGTCGTGATATTCATATAATACATGCTCTTCCATATCTTCCGGTACATAAAATACAACCCTTCTATCATTTGTTTTCCTATATAATATACCATTCCGCATTTTGAACAGTTTGTGTTCCCTTTCTTCTAAATATTTTTTTATACTCTGAATCTTTTCATCTTTGTATTGGCAAATAACTAAATTGGTTTCAAAACTATTACTTTGTGATCATAATGTTTGTGCACCTACTCAACGCATCTACATGTTGCATTTGTTTGCCAGATCTATGCACTAGCTCGTAACAGTCGTCCTGTAATTCCCATCTAGCAATTCTTGGATTAAGCTCTACTTTATTTAAAGTCAAAGTCAACGAATCACAATCTTTTAGTATTCTAAAACGTTTTCCTTGGGCAAAAAATTCTAACGCGTAATTCTAATGCGTAACGCATATATTTTTGCCAGTGTTTCTATCTCAAAACTATGGTATTTCGCCTCAGTCACTGTAGTGCGTTTGGTAAAAAAAGAAATTGGGTGTAGCCGCTTATCCTCTTTTCTTTGAAGCTGAACTGCTCCAAACCCTAAAGCACTGGCATCGCAGTAATTCAGTTTCATCGTTAGGATTATAGATAGCCAATACATGTGCTTTCATCAATTTCTTTTTTAAATTTAAAAAACAATTCAACTCATTTTCCCCAAATTCAAACTGTTTATCCTTCTTTAATAAATCATACAACGGCTGGCTTCTATTGAAAAATCTTTAATGAATCTCCTAATATAAGAACACAAGCCTAAAAAGCTATGAACTGCTAGCGTCTTGTCTGGCACTGGATAATTTTTTATTGCTTCTAAACCCTTTTCGTCCGCCTGTATTCCCTCTTCTGTGATTAAATATCCTAACTTTTTTACACTAGCTTGCATAAGCTCTCATTTGTCCATTCTAAGCTCTAATTTGTTCCGTACTAATCTCTTGAACACTTCTTTTAACATTTCTAAATGTTCCTCAATATTTTTGCTGGCAATCATTATATCATCCAAATATAAAATAATTTTCCCTAATCATGTCATCAAAAATGCTGAATAACTGGGTTGTATAATCCCTTCTTGTAAATAATCATCTAATTTCTCTTTTTCCGTATATGATAACCTTCTAGGTGAACAACTAAAGGGTTTCGTATTTTCAAGATTTATCTTCATTTCACATTTAAAATCTGGATTCTCTGGTCTGTTCTGCCCAATAAAGCATTCTTCCAAAAATAAAAAATGGCGATTATTAATAAAAAATTGTTGTCCGATAAATTCCAATGTCCACCTTTTTGGGACATAATTGCACAGATAAAGCAATCTTGCCTGACGACACAAAGTATGATGTCATTCAAAATTATCCAGTCCCACATGATGCGGACAGCGCTAGAAGATTCATTGCATTTTGCAACTATTATTGAAGATTTATATAAAACTTCGCTGAATATTCTCGTCACATAACAAGACAAGTGATTGTCAAAATGCGTTTAAGCATTTAAAATCAGCATTATTGAACCCAACTCTGTTACAGTAACCAGATTTTAGCAAAGAATTTTGCAAAATCACAGACGCAAGTAAATATGCATGTGAAGCAGCCCTAACACAAAATGAAAATGGACTACAGCTTACAGTAGCATAAGCGTCTAGAGCTTTCACAAATGGTGAAAGTAATAAGAGTACAACTGAACAAGAGTTAGCTGCAATTCACTGGGCAATCACACACTTCAGACCATACATTTATGGTAGACATTTCACTGTCAAAACAGATCACAGAGCGTTAACTTATTTGTTTTCAATGACAAATCCAAGTTCTAAGCTAACCAGAATACGACTTGAACTCGAGGAATATACTTTTACCGTAGAATATCTAAAGGGAAAAGATAATGTCGTAGCCGACGCGCTATTGAGGATAACAATACACGACTTACAAAATATACAAACCAGCAACAAAATTCTCAGAGTCACTACCACAAAATCACAGACGCAAGTAAATATGCATGTGAAGCAGCCCTAACACAAAATGAAAATGGACTACAGCTTACAGTAGCATAAGCGTCTAGAGCTTTCACAAATGGTGAAAGTAATAAGAGTACAACTGAACAAGAGTTAGCTGCAATTCACTGGGCAATCACACACTTCAGACCATACATTTATGGTAGACATTTCACTGTCAAAACAGATCACAGAGCGTTAACTTATTTGTTTTCAATGACAAATCCAAGTTCTAAGCTAACCAGAATACGACTTGAACTCGAGGAATATACTTTTACCGTAGAATATCTAAAGGGAAAAGATAATGTCGTAGCCGACGCGCTATTGAGGATAACAATACACGACTTACAAAATATACAAACCAGCAACAAAATTCTCAGAGTCACTACCACAAATCAGAGTAAACAGTCAAATTCCTGCGCAGGAAAGAAAAAGAAAATAATATAAGAGTTGCAAAAGCAATCTCTTAATGCTTCTAAGCCCAATGTATATGACGTCAATGTAAATGACGAAGTACAAAAAGTAGTGACCTTGCGAATAACTGATTCTTTAAGCACATTCAAACATGGCAAGAAAGTTATAGCAAGAATTGACATTTGCGATATGTATACCAATGGAATTCTCGATTGAGGTCAATTTTTTCAAAGGCTCGAAAAAGAAGCCGGTATACTCGATATCAGTCAAGTCAAAGTGGCACCGAGCGAAAAGATCTTTAAAACTATTTCAATAGAATCTTTCAAAAAATAAGTGTTAAAAAGCAAAAAGAACAAGGCACACAAAAACTCCATTAATTATAACTGAAACGCCACAACTGGGTTTCGACAGGGTAATTGTGGATACGATCGGTCCACTCCCAAAATCAGAACACTGAAATGAATACGCAGTAGTTTTAATCTGCGACCTAACAAAATATCTTGTAATAATACCAATAAAAGACAAAAGTGCAAAAACAGTACCGAAAGCTTTATTCGAAGATTTCATTCTGCAGTACGGTCCAATGAAGACGTTCATTACGGACATGGGAACAGAATATATGTTGGTGTTTTGATTATATAAAATAAGCTAACATTAAGACAATTATAATATAGAACAAATAGAAATGTATGTCAATTAAGTATGTAACCCGATTATAGATATCGATGGCTCATCAGTCATAAGTAGGTCTGATATGGTCAGCAGTAAACAATAAAGACCTAGTTAATCAATAAAAACGCATTTTGCTGACCTAACACTATGTCGAATTATGCACTGGTGAGCTCTCTATTTTGTACTATAAAAGAAATGCATTATTCTTAGTAAGATCAGATACCAATTGTAACTACATCGGCTGTGCATCGCTGTGTCTTTGGCCCCCATCTCTACCTTTGTAATCTCACTCCGAGGTCCACCCAATTTATGTGTTGGTTGCGACAACCTTTAGTCACTGGTTTATGTGCTAGTGCCTAGATATATATATAAATAAATAAACATTTAATAACTTCAAGAAACACTAACGTCTTTCATTGAACATTTTGGTGACCCCGACATTGTCGGCTCCAAGTTAAAAGAATAACAGACTTAGTGAAACCGTCATCAAGCGAGAACATTTGGTCAACTCAGGCGACCAATCTCTCAACAAAAAGGAAACTGGTCAACTTGGTGACTACTTTCTTTGCACGCTTTGGACACGACAATCCTAAGCGAGGGCACAAATTGATGAACATCTCACATCAATCTGGGGTCCCGACTAAAAACATCGCAATTGATTAACTTGGCAATCATTGCGTAGCCACCTTGGCGAATAAAAAAGATTTACTGGAAAACTAGGAGTTGGTTTCCGCAACGGGGTAGCAGTGCATACCCATTGAATAAAAGTTGATCAACTAGGCGATCACCTTATAAAAATCATTTAACAACGATTTGTGTCAACGAGGCGACCAAATCATAAATCATTTTGAATCAAATCATAAAAAGTTATTTTTGTATAAAATAAAGTTTGATCAACTCAACTCTGTTGCATTCCCTGGCGTCAGCAATATCTGACCTAGTTAACTCGGTCAGTAACCCAGGTAGTACGCACGAGTATAGATTTTGGCATTGATCAGCAATTTTTTTTTTAAACAAAGAAAAGAAACTCCAAAAATTGGTTTCACTGTCGTGGCAGTTATCAGTGTAAAAGAATAGGTATATTGGAAATAAAAATAAAACTATTGTTAAAACACTATTCAAAAGGCAACTTCGATTTATTTCTTATTCTTATTTGTGCTACACTTGACCATTTTTAGGAACGAGTCGGAGCGTTCCTTGTCTTTGACAAAATAAATAAACTCCCATCGGGTCAAGTACTAGTACAGACAAGCAATTACATAAGAATATAAAAGAACATGGAGGATTTTTATAAACAGCAGACAGAACGAGGAGAGGCAATCCAGGCCTTGATTCGGAATAGCAAAAAAGATTCTTTCGCCGTAAAAAACGAAGCCATCTTATTTCGAGGAGAAACTTTAGCTCCTGGAATACATGTGGGAGAACTTCGAGAAAGGTCATCAGGAGTTGATGGACAAATTAAATAACGTGCCAACTGAAGATGACTACTTTATAACGGACTATTTCAGCAAAATGAAGACGGTTGTATCTAATATAGTGGAAGATTGGAAGGACCATTTGGCAAAAATAAAGCTAGAGAGACAAGCTCGCCAAAGAGAGGAAGAGCGAGTCATGGTCAAACCACTGGTTCGTAAGCAAAGTGCTCTGCTGGAGTCATTGTCCAGGACATTAAGACAAATTGTGCCTGAAGAAAAAATGACTTACAAATCGGTAGTCGACAAATTATGGATGCAAATTGAAGAAATCCATTATGAGATTCATCGGCTAGCTGAAAATCCAGCCGAAGCCGGATATAATATAGCTACGTTTGTGGCCGCAGAAAATACAATGCTGAAATTCTGTGTGGCACCAGCAGAAAATGTAGTAATACAATCACCACCTGTATTGCAATCGATACAATTATTGCAACTACCCAAAATTCCCATTCCAAAATTTGATGGGGATGATCTGAAATGGCAACAATTTCATGACATCTATAAAATGGTGGTTCATGAGTCAAATGTATCCACGATAGAGAAAATGTGGTACCTAAAATCAAACCTTTCTGGAGAAGCAGAGAGACTGATACGGCACCTGGTGTAGTATACTTTTAGGGATAAGATTAGGGCACATACTTTTAGGGATAGATTATAAGTAATTAGAACTTAAGCATAATGTCTAGCTTTAAGTACCGTTAAGGACACTAGCCATAAGACCAATGTAAACGTTCTCCTATAAATACCGGGCTTGCGGCCCCAATAAATCACTTCAAGTCAAACCTTGCCTTCGCCTGTTTCATGGCGATCCTGCCTAACATTGGCAACAAACAAAAAGGCAATAAGAAAAAAATCCTTGCCATACATAGGCAAAGTGATAAAAAGGACTCACATACCGATGACCAGGACCATTACCCAAATAAAGCGGCGAGGTGGCCTTCTCGTCAGACTTAGAAGGCAGCGAGCGGCCCTGCTGGCCCAAGTAAACAGCGACCCACCACCACCATGGGCAGAGGCATGCCAAATTTGGATTAGGATATGCCGACTTGAGGAACAGCAGCAACAACAAAAAGAGGCAAAGCAGCACAACCAACAGCAGCAGAACCGACCAGCAACAACAGCAGAAAAATAAATCAAAAAAATCAATTTAATAAAAAAAGTGTGCTAATATAAATCTAGGCACCTTTGTGGCAAGAGGCGATCTTTGCGCTGCCATCATAAATCAATTTAAATATACATATGTGTAAATATTAACGAAATAAAAATACATATATATCTAAATAAATTTAAAAAAAAAAAAAAAAAAATACCCTAGAAAACAAAAACAAAAAATCACATATTTTCAAATATACACTAAAACGAAAACTACACAAAAACGAAAAAAAAAACAAATATATACATATACAATTAAATATAAAATTCCAATCAGCCGTATATACCCCAACATACCCTAACAAAGAGCACATGTCAACCATGTGCACTCAAAATTGCACAAACAACATAAGCACAGTTGTAAAGCTCGCCACGATCAAAGCGAGCTTCTAAAAAAAAAAAAAAAAAAAAAAAGCTCAAGAAAACTTCACAAAGCTTACAAGCACACATAAAGCTTTCTGATCGCAGCAAGCTCCACAATATCAAAACTGCCCAATAACGAAGTCTAAATACCCTATAAGAAAAATTACAAAATTTTTTTTTTGGAAATAATTAAATATTATAAAATAGAATTATAAACAATTTGAAAAAAAAAAAAAAAAAACAATAACAAAAAAAAATATAGGAGAATCAGAAAATGAAATAATTAAAAGAACAAAATTATTTTAACGTAATTTCAATGGACCGGAACATAGAAATATTGAAAGAAAAACTTCAGAAAGCATACAAGTGCCTAAACAAAACAATTTATATACACCCTCAAACCATAAACAAGCACCTTGAAACTATCTTCGACAGTTATAATAGAATAAAGAGTAGCAGTACAGACATATGCAATGAATCTAGCAGTAAAAGCTTTACTGAGCTAATATATAGTTTAAATAAACAACTAATAAGTATAGCAACAAAACATAATATAAAATTCACAATACCGGTAGATTCGAATCTAGAAGCAACTTTTGAACCTCTAGTAGCAAAAGACACAGAAGAACCAGCTGTAAAAGATAATCCAGAAGACATTCAAGATATATCAGGTATAAAAGATAACCCAGAAAACATTCAAGATAATACAAAACCAAAGATGGTGCAAACAAAAGATTGAATTTCTTAATACAGCTTCTAAGCTGATTCAAGAGTATGATGGTGGAGTAGAAACAATTCAAAGTTTCATAGATTCACTGGAATTAATCAACGAAATAAAAGCAGAACATGAAGAAACAGCTATTAAAGTCATAAAAACAAAACTAAAAGGGGACGTTAGACTACTAGTTACTAATGAAAACACTATAAATGGTATAATCCAAACATTAAAGAAAGAAATTAAGGGTGAAACAGTTCAGGTAGCAGAGGCAAGATTAATGAATTTAAAACAAAATGGCAAAAACGCAAATTTATTTATGTCAGAAATAGAAAATCTTACTAAATCATTGAAACGCGCATTCATAACAGACAACGTAAACCCTGAAACAGCAAAAAAATATGCCACTCAAACAGCAGTGAAATCAATCATAAAGAACTGTGATAACGAAAAGGTCAGAACAATAATAGAAGCAGGCAATTTTACTGAAATGAATGATGTTATAGCTAAATTTGTAAATACATCTACAAATATAGAACAAGATCACAGCGTGTTTTATACTAAAAGAAACAATTACACAAATAGGAACTCGTACAATAATAATAGAAATTATAATAATAATTACCAAAATAGAAACCCAAATGATAATACTAACTATAACAATACTAGGAATTACGATAACTATAGTAATAATTATAAACGAAGAAATTATAACAATAGATATACCAAAACTAATTATCCTCCTAAAACACAACAAAATAATAATGTTAGATTTACAAATATAGAAGAAAATTCGGAAAACTCCGAAAGTCCTCTGGTGTAAAAAATCGAACAAATAAAATATATAATTTAAATTGCAACCTTAATAGCTACATAACTTTAAACTTTGACGATGTAGGGACAATAAAATTACTATTAGACACAGGAGCTGATGTATCACTAATAAAACAAGAAATATTAAGAAAAGACAATACAGTTAACATACAAAAACGGACAAAACTTAGTGGAATAGGCAAAGACGTCCTATTTACAATAGGCGAAACCAAACTAAAGGTCAGCAACCTCTCAACGGTACACACCTTCCAAGTAATAGAAAATGATTTCCCCATCCCATGTGACGGAATCTTGGGGCTTGACTTTATAAAAAAATTCAATTGCACACTCAATTATTCCACCAACAAATTGATAATAGATCCATATAAATCAAGATATAAAATTATAATCAATATAGGGATCAGTCAAAACACACATGTATTCCATATCCCATCTAGAACAGAAAAAATTGTACGCATTACAATATCCTCAAACGACAATAACATCTTTATCCCTAATCAAGAATTACACCCGGGGGTATTCGTCGCAAACACTATTGCTTCCAAGACTAACCCACATGTCCGCATATTAAATACTAACAACACAGACGTACAAATTGCAAATATAAACCTATTAAATGAAAAACTGTCCGATTATGAAATCTTAAAAATAGACAAACAACATGATTCAAAACATAAATCCACGATAATGAACAAACTAGCACCACATTTTCCCGATTTCGTAAAAAGAACCTCTACATAAATTATGCTCAGAATTTAATGATGTATTCGCAATAGAATCTGAACAAATATCGTCCAACAATTTCTATAAACAAAAATTAAGACTCAAAGACACAACACCAGTCTACACCAAAAACTACAGGATAGCACACAGTCAAAAAACCGAAATCAATAAACAAGTGGACAAATTGATCAATGATGATATTATTGAACCATCAATGTCTGAGTTCAATAGTCCGATTTTATTGGTTCCTAAAAAAGCGCTACCTGGCAGTAAAGAAAAACGGTGGAGATTGGTAGTTGACTATAGAAAAATTAATAAACAACTAGTAGCGGATACATTCCCACTACCCAGAATGGACGATATCCTTGGCCAGCTAGGACGCGCTAAATACTTCTCTTGTTTAGACTTAATGTCAGGATTTCATCAAGTAGAATTAGAAGAAAAATCTCGGGACATAACATCATTTTCCACAGATAAGGGCTCATTCAGATTCAAGCGATTACCATACGGATTAAAAATCGCACCAAACTCGTTTCAAAGAATGATGTCCCTTGCATTCACGGGTCTATCACCATCCCAAACATTCCTTTATATGGATGATCTAATTGTAATTGGTTGCTCTGAAAGTCACATGATCAGAAACTTAAGGGATGTTTTTGAAACTTGCCGAAAATATAACCTAAAATTGCACCCAGACAAATGCTCCTTCTTCAGACATGAAGTTACTTTTCTAGGACACAAATGCACAAATAAAGGAATTTTACCAGACGAAAGCAAGTTCAAAACGATTAAAGATTACCCGACTCCCAAAAATGGCGACGAAGCCAAAAGATTTGTAGCATTCTGTAATTACTACCGTAGATTCATTCCAAACTTTGCATACCATGCACAATTTATCAATAGATTATCTAGGAAAAATGTAGAATTTATCTGGGATGCAAACTGTCAAGCAGCTTTTGAATACTTAAAAAACAAATTATTAAGCCCACAAATACTTCAATATCCAGATTTTTAATAAAAAAATTCTGTATCACAACTGATGCAAGCAAGATCGCATGTGGAGCCGTCCTCAGCCAAGAATTTGATGGACTCCAATTACCCATATCATATGCATCTAAAGCATTTACAAAAGGCGAAAGCAATAAGTCAACAATAGAGCAAGAATTAACAGCAATACATTGGGCAATTCAATATTTCAAACCATACATATACGGGAAAAAATTCCTAATCAGAACTGACCATCAGCCATTAACATACCTATTTTCTCTAAAAAACCCATCGTCAAAGCTTACTAGAATAAGGCTAGATTTAGAAGAGTTCGATTTTACTATAGAATACATCAGGGGACAAGAAAATTTCGCAGCGGATGCTCTCTCCAGAATTGAATTTGAAAATATAAAAAACATAGAAACTAATAAAATACTTAAAAGTAGCAACAAGATCAGAAACAAAAAAATTAGTACATAAGGAAAACAAAATTAACAATAGCAGAATAGAAACACCAAGAATATATGAAATAATAAATCCTAGCGAAGCCAAAAAATACGCGCAAATTAAATTCAAAAAGTGCAAATGTTTTATTACCAAAAAATAAAGAAAAATTACTCTCCTTCAACATAGGCGATTTGATCATTAGTGGAAGAATAGATCTAGATCGATTCCTTCCAAGGCTTGAAAAAAGAAGCCGGTGCTCAAAAATCTATAAACTGAAGATAGACATGTCAGAAAAACTATTAAGGTCACTTACACCTAATGAACTAAAACAAAAAGGAAAAGACACATTAAAACATTTAGAAATAGCAGTTCTACCCCAAGTAAAAGTTATAACAAATAAAGAAGAAATAAGAAATACATTAAATAAATATCATAATGACCCAATAGAGGGAGGTCACTGCGGGGTAAACAGAACACTAGGAAAAATAAAAAAGAGGTTTCTTTTGGAAAAATATGTCTCGGGATGTTGCAACATACATCAAAAATTGCGAAAAGTGCAAACTAGCCAAAGTAACCAGACACAACCACTCCCCATTGGTCATAACACCAACCCCTGCAACCACTTTTGACACAATAATAATAGATACAATTGGACCATTACCAAAAACAATGAACGGTAATGAATACGCAGTTACTATTATCTGCGATCTGTCCAAATATCTCATATCAATACCAATACCAAACAAAAGTGCAAAAGCGGTTGCAAAGGCAATATTCGAAAAATTCATTTTAATTTACGGTTCAGTGAAAACAATTCTAACAGACATGGGAACAGAATATATGAATTCAATACTAATAGAACTTTGCAAAAATTTTAACAGAACTAAAATTAATTCCACGGCGCACCATCATCAAACTCTTGGAACAGTAGAAAGAAGCCATAGAACTTTCAATGAATACATCAGGTCATATATATCCATAAAAAAAGACGATTGGGATGAATATCTAGCATACTTCACATATTGCTTTAACACCACCCCATCCACGGTACATGGTTATGCACCTTTTGAACTAGTCTTTGCAAAACATCCTAAAACTATCCCATTCTCGTCTGAAACGGTAGAACCCATTTACAACATTGATGATTTCAATAAAGAAATAAAATTTAAATTACAAATAGCACAAAATAGAGCGAAACTGCTTATCGAAAAATTTAAAGCATTACAAAAAGAAACATATGATAAAAACACAAAAAAAGTATCGCTAACTGAAGGACAAGAAATACTTTTAAAAAATGATACAGGACATAAATTAGATAACAAATACACAGGCAAATATACAATACAGAGCATAGGTCCTAACAATAATATAGTAATAGCGGATGATAAAAACAAAAAGCAAACAGTACATTTAGATAGAATAAAAATAACATAAAAAGGATGTTAGAAAAATATAAATTTTTCTTTTTAAAAAAAAAGGAGGTGTAGTATACTTTTAGGGATAAGATTAGGGCACATACTTTTAGGGATAGATTATAAGTAATTGGAACTTAAGCATAATGTCTAGCTTTAAGTACCGTTAAGGACACTAGCCATAAGACCAATGTAAACGTTCTCCTATAAATACCGGGCTTGCGGCCCCAATAAATCACTTCAAGTCAAACCTTGCCTTCGCCTGTTTCACTGGAATTAACAGAAGCCAATTACAACACTGCTTGGTCAGTGTTGCAGGAACGTTTTAATAACAAACGAGTTCTAGTAACAGCCATACTGGCAAAGCTGTTTGATCACCCAAATGTGGGAAATGACGCAGCTTCTATAAAAAATTTGCATGATAACATTTTTGAATCATTGCAAGCCTTAAAAAATATCGGCGTCAATATGGAATCGTCAGATGCTGTCATAATGTTTCATATGACAAAAAAAATTGGATAGATTCAACCACACACTATATGAGCAATCTCTTTCCAACACAAGGGATCTGCAGGAAGTAAAGGACTTCTTATCCTTCTTGGAACAGCGCTTCCTAACATTAGAGGCGATTGGGAAACCGAGAAACGAAAATCGCAGCATTGAGAAACCAAATGCAAGGAAGACATGCGCAACAACATCTGGGACAAACAGTACCCTGTGTGCTTTCTGCGAAAGAGCAAAGCACAAACTCTTCCAATGTGAAAAGTTCAAAATCAAATCCACAGCAGAGCGGCTTGTGTGTCAATTACTTCAAGCCGGACCATACAGCAAAAAATTGCTCTTGGAGGGGATGCTTTAAATGCGATAAAAAACATAACACAATGTTGTATTTAGAAACAGCCAACCAAATTGCTACATCTGCTTCTGCAGCTTCTGCGTATGGAATTGGCAGAAAATACACCCTGTTGGCAACGGCCAAGGTAGTGGTAAAGGGGATCAATGAAAGGAAAGGAGAATTTCGAGCACTCCTGGATAGCGGCTCTCAAGTAAATCTCGTCTGAGAGAGACTGGTAAAGAAGTTATCGTTAAAAATTAGCGAGACTCATGTTCATATAAATGGAGTGGATGGTCAACCACAGATAAGCAAGGCGCGAGTAAGCTTGGTTGTAAGGTCAAGATACAACAAGTTCGCAATGCTAGTTGAGGCATTTGTATTGCCACACATAATAGGTGACCAACCCACAGAACAAATAACGCAGAAAGTCACATTACCAGACAACATTCAATTAGCGGACCCAACATTTGATAAACCCGGAAAAATTGATATGCTGTTGGGAACTGATGATCACTATGCTATACTGCTACCAGAAAGGAGACGGGGCAATCGAAACCGTCCAACATTACAAAACTCAGAGTTTGGATGGATTGTTGCTGGCAGAATTAATATGTCAACGTCAGCTTCAATCACATGCATGGTAGGCATGACGAATCCAGAGGAATCACTGGAAAGATTCTGGCAACTAGACACACTAGAGCCAATAAAAAGGTACAGGAGTCCGGAGGAAGAGTATTGTGAAAAATTCTTCCTCGATAACCTACACACGGCGGCGGACAATCGGCTAATTGTAAAGCTTCCATTTGCTGAAGAGGCGTCATCTCTTGGAGAATCTCGGGAAGTAGCCATAAGAAGATTCATGTCGTTAGAGAGGCGAATGAACCCTGACATAAAAAAGGAGTATGTAAAATTTATGTCAGAATATGAACAGCTTGGACATATGAAGCAAGTAATGGTAGAACAAATTCCCAAGAACCATTACTTTATACCGCATCATTGTGTACTAAAACCAGAAAGTACCACCACCAAGCTAAGAGTGGTATTTGATGCTTCATGCAAAACGTCATCAGGAAAATCACTGAACGACATTTTATATCCTGGACCAGTTGTACAGTCTTCTCAATTCTTCTGCGGTTCAGGACACACAAATATGTGTTCACGGCAGATATTGAAAAAATGTATCGTCAAGTTTGGATAAACCCTGCCGATCAATTCAATCAGATGATTGTGTGGAGAGAGGATCCAAGTCAAGAACTAAAGTTTTATCGTTTAAAAACGGTAACTTATGGAACCACGTCAGCCCCATATTTATCGACGAAGTGTCTGGAATATTTGGCACTGTAAAACATTGAAAAATTGTCGTCTGGAGCATCAGCATTAAAAAATGACTTTTATGTTGATGATTGTCTCACAGGAGCAGACAGTTTACCAGAAGCCCTGCAAATAAGACAAGAGCTTCTAAAAGTCTTGAAACCTAAGGGTTTCAACTTACGAAAATGGTGTTCAAATAGCAGTCAACTTCTAAAGGAAATTCCAAAGGAAGATACCATTGCTGACATCAATCTCGGTGACACACTGGAACAAACAAGTGTCATAACATTGGGAATCATATGGGCACCCAAAGAAGACCAATTATGTGGAAAGGCTCAAAGACATACAAAAGGAATAACCAGACGAGTGGTGCTATCCGAAGTCGGTCAAATCTTTGATCCTCTAGGACTGTTCGCACCGATAGTGGTAAGAGCGAAAATGTTTCTTCAACATGTTGCTACCGAACGAATTGAGATGGATGGTGACCTACCGCCGTATTTGGAGAAGCAATGGGAAGCTTAACGAGAGGATGTACAGGCACTAAACCACATGAAAATTCCAAGGCATATTTTTGATGGCAAGGTCCCCACTACAAAGGAATTGCATACATTTGTTGATGCATCAGAAAAGGCGTATGGTGCGGCAGTTTATGTCCGATCAACCTATAAAAATGGAAAAATTTCGGTCAGATTGTTGTGCGCCAAGTCGAGAGTGGCTCCCCTGGAAAAACAGACACTGCCCCGGCTGGAACTATGTGCAGCTGTACTTGGAGCTGAACTCACGGATAGAGTTCGACAGGATCTCCAATTCGGATCAGAAAGTGTAGAATCATTCCTCTGGTCAGACTCAACAGTAGTACTCTCGTGGATTAATTCACGGGCATCACATTTCCACACGTTTGTGGCTAATCGGTTGACAAAAATACATGCAGTATCACATCCAAGGCAATGGCGGCATGTGTCATCAGCGCTCAACGCAGCTGATGTTCTGTCTCGAGGCATATCAGCAGTTCAGCTTAGCATACATACATTATGGTTGTATGGACCACTATTTCTGCATGGACCACAACGTGGCTGGCCAGCACCATTTAAGCCTACAGAACACACGATACGTATACCGCTGAGAAGAAAACCAAGGTATTCAGCATGGTGACTGCCACGGCAAACAACAAGAGTGAATGGATTTATACGGTAAATCACAAAAATTCGTTTTACCGGCTACAGCGAATAGTGGCGTATGTGCTACGGTTTTGTCACAAGCAGAGCAGGAAACCAACGGCTCAGTTAGAGTTGGAAGAGTTAGACCAAGCACGGAGAGTGATCATTAAGCAAATTCAAGAAACAGGATTTGCATATGAATTACGGCACTTAAGGAAACGACCTGATCAACCGCTAGATCGCAAAAGCACGGTGGCAACATTGCCACTAATACTGGATGAAGATTCAATGATACGTGTAGCAACTAGGCTACAACAAGCACCAGTATCAACGGAAACAAGGAATCCATATCTCTTGCCGTATAATGATCCGGTGGTAAAAATGATGCTACGGAAACTTCATGAAGATAATCTTCATTGTGGACATGAGGCACTACGCGGAATAGCTCGGCAACAGTACCCCATCATTAAGGTTAAACCGATGGTCCGGAATGTGATTCAGGGCTGCGTAGTATGCACCAAGTACCGCCTCAGTTCTTTAAACAAGTCATGGGCGACTTACCTGAGCATCGGGTATCTCAGAATAGACCCTTTCTCAATGCCGGAGTAGACTATTGTGGACCATTCTGGATCCACCATAAGGTTCGAGGAAAACGTCCCGACAAAGCCTACATTGCAGTATTTGTATGCTTTGCAACCAAGGCAGTACACTTGGAGTTGGTCGGAGACCTGTCCACCTCTTCATTTGTGGGCGCGCTTCAGCGCTTTATTGGGCGCAGAGGAAGATGCCAGACATTATACTGCGATAATGCAACAAACTTTGTTGGAGCAAACAACCAACTTAAGGAACTGACCGATACAATACACTCAGAAACGGCAGCAGGTAGTATCAAGGAATTTTGCAAATCAAAAAGGAGTGCAATTTAAGTTCAAACCACCACGGTCTCCACATTTCGGAGGATTATGGGAAGCTGCGGTAAAGTCCGCTAAGCATTTACTGTTGAAAAACGTATCGACAGCAAACTTAACGTTCGAACAACTGTCTACCATCATTGTCAATGTTGAAGCAGTGCTGAACTCTCGTCCGTTAACGCCGAACTCAGACGATCCCAACGACTTGACAGCTCTATAAAAGAAATGCATTATTCTTAGTAAGATCAGATACCAATTGTAACTACATCGGGTGTGCATCGCTGTGTCTTTGGCCCCCATCTCTACCTTTGTAATCTCACTCCGAGGTCCACCCAATTTATGTGTTGGTTGCGACAACCTTTAGTCACTGGTTTATGTGCTAGTGCCTAGATATATATATAAATAAATAAAAATTTAATAACTTCAAGAAACAATAACGTCTTTCATTGAACAATATAGAAACTCAATAATTGAAGATTTATGCAAAAACTTGCAAATTAAAAAAATAACTTTAACTGCAATCGAATACGAATTTACACAAACATTTTAATAGTGTTGATAAGATAAATCCACTATATAACATAGAAGATTATGCTAAGGAATCAAAATTTTGATTAGAACAGGCTTATAAAAGAGACAGAATAATGTTAGAACAGCATAAAGCAAAGAATAAGGAGATATATGATAGACAAGTAAAAAATATCGAATTAGAAATAGGTGGCCCATAAAAATAGGTTAAAAATTTTACCAATAAATAATAATAATAATAAAACAAAACAAATAAATTATCTACATTTAATGACACTATACATATGTATATGTATACAAAAATACTTTTACCACATATATTATTAAACAAACAATCAAACATTTTTTTTTTAACACTAATACATAAATAAATTTCCATATAATAACATTACAAACATGTTGTAGCAACTAGTTACAATATTTATGTGCGCAACATTTAAGTGCATTTCCCTCTTTAGTGGTCATGCACCCATGAGTGCATGGTGCTGGACAATTGCTGTGTCGGCAAATATAACATGCGCGGCCGCTCTGGCTCAATATGTGCCGTATCGTTGATGATTTGCCCTACGTATTTATACCATGAAGCTGGATTATCTAAACTCATTTTATCTAACATTGGGATAACAATCTTGCGAATCCTTTCAACCTGCCCATTTCCTCGCTGTACTCCGGTGGTAATCAATAAATGCACGATGTTGTGATCCTCGCAATACTTTTTCAAAATGTGCGATGTAAAAGCCGCGCCTCTATCAGATATCAATCGTACTGGGTTCCCAAAATTTGTTGCTTGAACTTCTAAACACCGTATCACTTCATCTACGCCTGTGCTCCTCGTGGGATACAACCAAACGTACTTAGAAAAACCATCGATAATAACCAACAAGTAATTATACCGTTTATTTGTAAGTTCCATTGGTCCGACGTGATTAATATGGTAAGAACAAAGCGGTTTGACACCCTTATCTATCGAAGTTAGATATCCCTCTCTTTTGCCAGCCTTTGCGTTAACAACAATACACTCCACACAACTATGTACCACACGAATAACCTTATCTCTCAATTCGTAAATATAGTATGATTTCTCGATCAAATCTTGCGTTTTCTTGACGGAAAAATGACCCTGGGTATACGCAAGTCTAATAATCTCCTGTTCCATTGTTGAAGGCACTGCAATCAACTCATTATTAGGGTCTTTAAAGAAAATCTCGTTCTCGTAAACCGTTCTTTGCTGACACGTTTAGTACCCGTTTTAGCTTGGCCGATACCTGCACTTGAAATGATGATGTCGTCCATGTAGACTACACGATCGTTTGCTTTAATCAAATCCCGTAATACAACCATTATGAATCTTGTAAATACAGCTGGTGAATTGGTCTGTCACTCTGAGTAACAAAAGAAATGTATTTCTGAGAGCTTTCTACTACCGGTACATGGAAAAATCCGTTTGTTAAGTCTAAAGTTGAAAACATATTGTCATTTTGCAACTTTTTTAAAATGCTGTCCATATGAGCCAAGAAAAAGTTGTCACGAAGAATCTTTTCGTTTAATTTCCTGTAGTCACAGCATAAACGCTTCTGACAATTCTTTTTCGAGACTAAGACAACTGGAGACGCGTACTCAGAAGTACTGGTTTTAATTATTTTCTCTGCTAGCCATTCTTGAACTTGTTTATCAACGATTTCCTGTTCACAAAGTGATGAAGATATTTCCTATCTCTCCTGTTTACTGAATATCTGACTCATTTTGTTCTCTTTTTGGCATACTATGGGTGCGACAAACTTCTATATCGTTGCGCATAGCAAACTTAGATCCGTTTGCTGTTACATTTATATTGACAGTGTTCAATATCGTTCGACCCATTTTAGCATCAAAACTTATGTCCTGATCTGGCACTACATGAAATTCTATGTTCATAACTAAATTCTATGTTCATAACTAAATAAATATTTATTCACATAAGACATAAACCAGCGCCAGTATCTACGAGTCGTTTAAATATAACATTAGAATATACGATGTCTTCAAGTTCTAACCCTGACGGAGTAAATTTGCTTGACGTCTGTATTACTACATCTTTATTTTCTAAAACGTTTGTATTTCTCTCGTATTTAATTGGATTTTCTAGTTTGCACTGTGCCATTCGGTGTCCTACTTTACCACATTTGAAACACTTTTGATCGTTCTTTGGACAGTCTCGTCTGATATGTGATGTATCACCGCAACCATAACATTTCCGATTTAAGAAGGATGTATCAATTATTTTACCCTGATTAATCTTTCCTCCTGACTGAGCCTCAAACGACTTGTGTGAAGCACGAAATTTCTGATACTTTTCTATTTGAATCTTCAGTTCTTCTAGATTCCTGGCTTAGCTTTATTTACTTGTGAGTCTGGAATGCCCTTTACAAAGTATTCTATCAAGCTCTCATCGTCCAAATTCACTGGTTTGGCAATTTCCATTAAAGCATACAAATATTCATGTAAAGTCTCCTCTCTTTTCTGAAAACGTTGCGATAATATTCTATGAATCTCAGCTGCTGATTGTTTCGAACCAAATTCTTGCCGCAATGCTGCTTTTAATATCTCCCAATTGTTTATACCATGTTGACTCCGAATAAATGATTTAGCTGCCGCAGCTTACAACTGTTTGGCGTATATAAAGGTATGTAGCTTGTCCCATTGTATCTCTTGCAACCACGAATAAATGTCGGGACTTCCTGAGCCGGAAAAATAGGACACACTGCCTTCAACATCTTTTAAGGTGTACCAAGATCGACTAAAATTGTTTGTGGGCAATTCGCCTCTAACCGTAACTACTGATTCTACTTCTTCCTCCTCGCTATCTTTGTCTTGAATATCGTAATGAGTAAGAAGTCTATTCTGTAAATCACGTTTTCCTCCCGCTGTGCTTAGGTTTAATTCGACCAACTTATTTCGCAAATCTGCGATTCGCAATGCCATAACGTCGTCAAGCTCCATATTACAATATTTTTTTTTTTTTTTTCAATATATAAATTCAATTAAGGCTAGAACTATCTACATATAGTCCGCAAAAAATTTACCCAAGTCCGCTCCTGTCCCACGAAGTCTTCGTTTAATTTGTTTTTCTCGGCTGCTCTCTGACGTGACGGTCGTGTTTTTGCATAGCTCCTGAGTTTTTGTTAATATTTATTGTTTTTTCTCAATTTTTAATTGTGCTTAGTTTGTTTACGCTTTCGCTGGTGTTGTTCGCTTGACTCCCTTGTGTTTTATTTCCAAAATTCGCCAAATTAATCAGTTTAAACAGTTTTTTTTTTTTTTTTCGTGATTAGTGTTTGGTGCATTTACATATTTTTTATTTTTTTCTTTCGTCATTGCTTCTGCAGTTGCTCCCCTCATCGCCCCCATCAAACCATCAGTGCTAGTGGTTTTATTGTTCTCTCTGCTTTGTGCTTGTGCTCAGCTTCTCTCCCGCGCATTCACTTTTGTAAGGCCGCCTCTCAAAGCTCGGCTTATAACTGTTCTTGCACTCTCTGTTGTGCTGTGCACTATAACTGTCTCTTTGTTTTATTTGTAATTACTGATTTTTATACCCTTCCAAAAAGGGTACATTAATTTTGGTCAGAAGTGTGCAACGCATAGAACGAAGCATCTCCGACCATACAAAGTATATATATTCTTGATCAGCACGACGAGACGAGTTCAAATAGCTATGTCCGTCCGTTCGTCCGTCTGGATCAACGCAAACTCCTCCTAGACCGTAAGAGCTACAGAGCTGAAATTTTGCACGTAGGCTTGTATATACTGCGGGGGTTGTATATCTCGGATTCAGCCGGATCGGACCATTATATCATATAGCTCCCATACAAACCCCAAAGTCACGAACAGTGGGAATTTCTCAATAACTTCGTTAATTTGTGTGCTATTATCGTGAAACTTAATATTAGAGAGTTTATTACGCCTATAAATTTGATCAAGATCGGATGACTATATCATATAGCTGCCATATGATCGGTCGCAAACAGTGACTTTTGTAAATAACTTCGTTACTTTTAACGCGATTGCTTTCAAATTAAACAGTTGTTAATTTAATATATCTTTTAATGACTGTGCCGAATTTGATAAAGATCGGGTGACTATATCATATAGCTCCCATATCAACGATCGGTGGAAAACAGTGACTATGATCAATATCTTCGTTATTTCCTATGACTGTAGGCCTTTCTTTCGACCTTTTTAGATAAAACGTTCTTCCACATTGATGACTAATAGGTAAGGATAGAGTTACCAAAAAAGTTGCAAGGGTAGTTAGCCCCGGCCCTCTGGTTTAATTATCTTTGTGCTGTGTATTTAAATTTTTCTATATATTCTTATATATATATATTTTTTTTTTGCCTTGTGTTCCTTTCGGCTTTTCAATGGCTTGTTGTCTACCTAATTGCAAGCATTCTGATCGTTTTGATGATCAGTGTAGAGCAATATCTTGTTGGCTCTGCGATAAACTTATTCACTTAAAATGTGCTGGCCTCAACGGCCGCGACAACGCAAATTTTCTGGTTTGTCTGTGTCTAAGCCTGAGATTGGCTTAATGCGCTGGACTTGCCTATCTTGTGCCAGCCAGCAGCTTGATTTTAGCCGTATGTATAGGGATCTTCGTTTAAAGTTTCTTTCTTTAAACAAACTGGCCAAACAGCTGTCTAACGAGTGTGACTCTAGCGTTCAATTATTGTCGCAATTCAAGTTTGTTCCACCTTCTGAGAAATTGCACCAGAAATGTACCCTTGAGTTGCCTCGTAAGCAGTCGCCAGCTCTCTCTATTACTTCGTATCCCATTTTACTTTCGCCTACACCATCTTCTTGTCCCTCTTTATGCTCTTCTTTTCAGATTGAAGTACCCATCACAAGCCCTGGTGTACCTCAATCTATCCCTCACGGGAACTCTGATCAATCACAGGATCATGCTGGCTCTCAATCACTTGCGGATCCCAATGCTCCTCCGCCTCCACTAACTGTAGTGCCTCATCGCAAACAATTATTTGTCTCTAGGCTTGCTCCAGATACTTCTTAGTCGTCTGTGGCAGCTTACAATGGTAATATTTGCCTTGCTAAGGTTTTAATTCAAAAGTTTAAGTTTCCTAGGCCTCATGAAATCTCCTCTTTTAAAATTACAGTACCAAATGAGTACTTCTCAGCTATGGTTGACCCTAATTTTTGGCCAGAGGTCCTAGTTGTACACGAGTTTGCGTCCAATAAGCGCTCTCGTCCGTTGCCTGTCCACCTTCCTAATTTATCTTCTGCTTCAAAAAACTAATAACGTCTAGTCTTTGCATTCATTATCAAAATGTAAGAGGACTTCTTACCAAGCTCTCTAACCTGTTCTGTGATAGCCAAACCTTTTCGGCTGACATATTAGCTTTCTCTGAAACTTGGCTTAACTCCTCTGTTTTGGATAATGAAATTCTTTCTAATAACTTTATTTCTTATAGGCTTGATCGTGTTGGTCGTCGTGGCGGTGGAGTACTCATTGCTGTCAACTCGAATCTGTCTTCAAGTGTGGTGCCGATTAATCTCCCCTTAGGTGTTGAGTTTATTTGCGTCGAAGTTACATGTTCTAACTTTAGCCTATATATCTCTTGTTCATATATTCCTCCAGATTCTGATATCATGATCTAAGTGCACCATGCTGATGCTTTACGAACTCTTTTTGGTCGTCTTAAAAATCGTGATTTTCTTATAGTTTTAGGTGATTTTAACTTGTCTAATATTTCTTGGCTTGTTGATGATAATATATATAATCTATAATCTTCGTAACATTAAATCGAGATATTTTAAAAGATTTAAAAAACTGGTTCGCGACTTGACTATGCAAATTATTGTATAGCCAAATCTCAATTTTGTCTTTTAAATACTCAATGCTACAACAATTATCTCGTTCGCTGTAAGGTTGAATTTTATAAGAACCCCAAAAGATTTTACAACTATGTCAAATTCAAAAGACGCTCTAATGTACTACCTTCCACCTTCAGACTTAACGACAAGACTGCTAATAATGATTCAGATATTGCAGATCTGTTTGCTAAATTCTTTCAGTCGACTTATTCTACTACTGTTTCGAATCCCACACCATATCCCTTTTCAATCCGACATTTAAATTGTTTATTTTTTCCCAGTATTACTGAAGACTGTATTATCTCTAGCCTGTTATCTATGACGTCTTCCTTCGTTCCCGGTCCTGATAATATACCTAGTTGCATCCTTAAAATGTGTTCGATTTCCCTATCTAAACCTTTTAGAATTGACTACCCTTGTATACCATGGCTTCCGTAAAAAGTGTCAAACTGATGTTATTTATACTGACTTTAGTAAGGCTCTTGGTACGGTTGATCATTCTATGCTTCTCGGGAAACTTAACATCATGGGTTTTTCCCCAAAACTATTGGCTTGGTTAAAGTCGTATCTTATTGGCAGAACCCAAAAGGTGTCTTTTCGTTCCTCGACATCTAAATTTGTTCGAGTGACGTCAGGTGTACCCCAAGGCACGCGTGCTCATGTTTGCGGATGACGTCAAGATTTGTTATTCCTATAATGATCCTTCTTTCCAACGGTACTTGCAATCAGATCTCGATGCGTTCTGTGATTGGTGCCACGTTCATAAATTACACCTTAATGCCTCTAAGTGTTCTTTTATGACTTTCAGTCGTTTGTCTCCGCTCCTAGCTCATTACTCTATTAATTCTGTTCTGTTAGATTGTGTTCCATCATTCAAAGACTTAGGCGTTATGTTTGACCGTAAACTTTCATTTAATGTTCATATTTCATCAATTGTCAATAGAGCATGAAGACTTCTTGGCTTCATTAAACTTTGGGCCAAAGAATTTGATGATCCCTATGTAACAAAGGTTTTATACACTTCGTTAGTTCGCCCTACTCTAGAATATTGCTCGCCAGTGTGGAACCCTCAATATGATGTTCACCAGCGTACTATTGAATCGGTAAGCAATTCCTTAAGTTGGCGCTACGCGGTCTAAATTGGGACCCTGCCTTCTTATTCTGACAGCCTTCTTCTTATTAATCTTCCTTCACTTTATAACCGTAGGCTTGTTATATATTAAATTAAGAAAATGTTTAATTTGAAAGCAATCGCGTTAAAAGTAACGAAGTTATTTACAAAAGTCACTGCTTTCGACCGATCGTTGCTTTGATATAGTCAGCCAATCTTGATCAAATATGGCACAGTCATTAACAGATATATTAAATTCAGAAATGTTTAATTTGAAAGCAATCGCGTTAAAAGTAACGAAGTTATTTACAAAAGTCACTGTTTTCGACTCATCGTTCCCATGGGAGCTATATGATATAATCACCCGATCTTGATCAAATTTGGGACATTCGTTTTTAGGCGTTAAACTCTAATATTAAGTTTCACGACAATAGCACAGAAAGTAACAAAGTTATTGAGAAAATTCACTGTTCGTGACTTTGGCGTTTGTATGGGAGCTATATGATATAGTGGTCCGATCCGGCTATACAACGCCTGCAGTATATACAATCGTGCAAAATTTCAGCTTTGTAGGAGGAGTTCGCGTTGATCCAGACGGACGGACGGACGGAAGGACATGGCTATTTGAACTCGTCTCGTCGTGCTGATCAAGAATATTTATACTTTGTGTGGTCGGAGATGCTTCCTTCTATGCGTTGCACACCAAAATTAATATACCCTTTTTGCAAAAGTATAAAAAGCATAACAAAAATTTTTAAGTTGCAAATAGTTATTAAATATTGTGCCTTGAAGGGTCCAAACAATATAAAAATTACCATTATTGCAAAATTGTTTGTATTTAAGGTTAAGGGACGAAGCTAGTTTTTTGACACACCAGCAGATGCTGATGTGGCAGGAATAGTGTTAGTTGTTGTTGGCAGGCGAATCGGTTTTTACGTATATTCCTTAACTATTATATTTTTCGGCCAAAAGTCTTCTTGACATATAATGTCGAAGATATTGGCAGAAACACTAATTTTAAAGAACGAAATGTCCCGAGAATAAGAAAATTTAAACTTTTCCACCGCAATATGCGAGACGATAACTTTCTTCCGAATATAGGCTATTACTTCATCAAATGTGACAACAGGGTCTAGCCTAGAAACAAATATATGTTTCTTTGGTGGTATGCCAACGAGAGGCCGCGGTCCCGAAGCGTCAGCCGCAGCAGTAACGTTGGACAAGTCACCCACTGCTGCAGTCAACTTGTTTACGGGGCCCTTGATACTTTTAGAACTATCGGCAATTTCCATTAGAATGGGTAATTGCCCGGGCACATCGGACACTACAATAGGCATCGTTTTTAAGAGATCATTCCCAGGTGATACCGGTAATTCCTTACTAATAGCATTCACAATCGGGCTCTTAAACGATATCAATTGCTGTACATTAGGAGTGGACGGTGCATGAGACCGGTCGGGGACGATAAGAGACGCTGGCGGATCTACAGATACAGAAACACCCCAGGGACTGGTTGTATTACGTTTCGGAGACTCATTCATAAGCGATAAACTTCTGAACTGAGTCTACACCGCAGTAAACTCCGCTTGGAGTTTATTAAAACCTGCCCTTAAAGTGTCAAAACTATCTCTAGTCCGCCTCATGAAAGAGCGCATCTCATTCTCAACCTCCCGGCAAGCATCACAACCATATTTTAAGCCAGCATCTTTAGCAATAGACTCCTTGATTCTGCCTGTGTAACCTGCACACTTAACGTGAGCCGCATTGTCGCACAATCAACAAAGAATATAATCATGGGAGTCAACCGCATTAGTGGCAATTATGCAATATTTTTTGAGCAGATAACCATTTTATCAAAAAGTTAATTTATTTTAAAAAGTAATAAAAAAAAAAAAAATATAAAAATTGCAAAGGTAAAAAATCTGTGTATAAGAATATACTGACCAGTACTGTCACAAGGGTTAATATGCAGAGTAAAGCTTCACAACTAAAAAAAATTAATAAGCAAGAATACACAAAAACAAAAAACACTTATCACAGAATAGGAAAGAGCGGGAGAGCGAGTCAAATTGAACACATGCAACAACAATTTGTACGCAAGAGCGCGAGAGCTAGTTACAACGGTGAAGACAAAAGGCAAAAGAAATAAGCAAAACAAAAAACCCCGCTAATGCAAGTTTGTTGTAAGTTTTGATTTATGTATAAATAAAATTTGATAGGCGCAAAAAAAACACGTCCGTCCTCTGCAACGAGTGAAAGTTTTTTTTGTGTGTTGTGTTGTATCGGATTGTTTTGTTTAAGACGGAGTTGTACTATTGGGTACAAAGGGTTTTCCAACTTTTTGGTTTTGATTTTGGCTTTGATTTGAATTTCTGATTTCTGTTATACTATTCTCGTACAACACTTCTCTTTAAACTACTTGTTTCAGCTTGCAAACTGTGGTTATTTATATCTAGCTAACGTCATAAATAATCTATCCGGTAATTTTTTGTTTATTACATCTTTTATAGTGTTATTTAAAGCATTTGTATAAAAAGTGGTGTTATTCGCATCGTTTTCCAGATTTAGTTTGTGATAATATAGGATTTATCTTCTAATTCTGATACAAACTTACGAAGGTTTCCTGTATAGCTGGTGTTGTAGAGGCGTCGAAGGAGTTCCTCACAGGTAGTCTGCGTCTTCAATTCATTGATGAGGAGTAACCTTAGTTCCGGACAGGTGTTGGCTTGTCCAATTTGAGAGAGCCGTTGTGCCTCTCCAGTAAGCTGCATCTCGATTGCACTGAACAATATGTTATTTTGCCTTATATCATTGGTTGGATATAAGTGAATAATGAAATCTATTCTCCTTATGAATGACGTCAGATTATCTGGTGCTCCATCATAGTTTGCCACCTGTCTTAACGAAGACAGTGCTTGATTGAGGTGGGCTACAGCCATTTTCTTTCTTCTTTTTATCCCCTTGCAAAAAGGGTATATTAATTTTGGTCAGAAGTGTGCAACGCATAGAACGAAGCATCTCCGACCATACAAAGTATATATATTCTTGATCAGCACGACGAGACGAGTTCAAATAGCTATGTCCGTCCGTCCGTCCGTATGGATCAACGCAAACTCCTCCTAGACCGTAAGAGCTACAGAGCTGAAATTTTGCACGTAGGCTTGTATATACTCAGGGTTGTATATCTCGGATTCAGCCGGATCGGACCACTATATCATATAGCTCCCATACAAACCCCAAAGTCACGAACAGTGGCTTTTCTCAATAACTTCGTTAATGTGCTATTATCGTGAAACTTAATATAAGAGAGTTTATTACGCCTATAAACTACTGTGCCAAATTTCTTCGTTACTTCGATACTTTTAACGCGTTTGCTTTCAAATTAAACATTTGTTAGTTTAATATATCTGTTAATGACTGTGCCGAATTTGATAAAGATCGGGTGACTATATCATATAGCTCCCATATCAACGATCGGTCGAAAACAGTGACTATGATCATTATCTTCGTTATTTCCTATGACTGTAGGCCTTTCTTTCGCAAGCATAATTTTTTTTTAGATAAAACGTTCTTCCACATTGATGGCTAATAGGTAAGGATAGAGTTACCAAAAAAGTTGCAAGGGTATACAAACTTTGACGCGGTCGAAGTTAGCCCCGGCCCTCTGGTTTTTGTTTTGTTTTAGTGGTGTTTTGTTGATTTTCTAAGTTTGTGGTGTGGTGTTTTGTTTTGTTGATTTTCTGTGTTTTAGTGATGGTTTGTTTTGGTTTTTGGTTTTTTTGTTCGCACACAAGTTGGAGTTTTTGTTCCTCAATTGGGTTTTATGGTTTTAACACACAGTTGATGATATTTTCGCGCACAGTTGGCGTGAATATTTTTTCACTGTTGTACACTTTTGACCACTACCCGTAAGTTCGTGATTTCGGATCGGTGTTTTATAGTGATTATTCACTAATTCTATGTAACACACGGATAATAATTCTATGTGTAACACGGATAGAATAACTAGTTCACTTTTACCGATCCTACCGATTGCGCCAATTAAATATCTACCATTTTTTTTATTATTTATTATTTGAATGAAATCTTAAAACTGAACTACAAAAATGTCTTATAGTTATATTTATAGGCTAAATTTGTGAGCCCTTCAGTGGCGTGAATGATATTGATACGATTTGATTGGCCCGAATTTTATTGCTGAATTAGCGTTCTCACGCTTTTGGTTTTTAGGTGGACAATTATTATTGCAAGTGTTCAATTGTTTATGAATAAAACGGATTTTATTGGTCTGTGTTTTAATTATGAGTTAGCGTTCACACGCTTTGATTTTGAGCGGCACAATTGGTTTACAAGTGTCCAAGTGTTTATAAAAACGGATGTTTACTTTATATGTTATTGGGTAATGACGTTGGTTATATGACTATATATATGTATGTGTATGGATATGTATTATGTGTCTTCGCTTACTTGGAGACTAATAATGCTTAAATATGTATGTGATATAGAAATATGCAAAGGTTAATGGATTGGATGAATATAAATTTCTACATAAAACATTAATAATTTTAATATATATGTGTAAGACTGCGATATGGTAGAGATGAGTTCGAATAAGCATCGGTATGGACAGAATATTGATAAAAACGATATACGATGCGGGAGAAGTAATCAGTGAGTCCGAATAGTAGAGTGAGTGGAATAGAGTGAGCCGGTAAAGTTATGTCTTGAAGTGTGCGCAGTGCATTGGGAGTGAAAAATAAAGAGAAATATTGTAAAGTACTTAATAATTTTGTCAATAAGCTAATAAACTAACATAATACAATAAAGCTGCAAAAACGAATTAAAAGCAGAAATTATGCGCGAAAGTAATTTCTCGATTAGGAAAATCATGGTGTAGTATGTGAGTATGTGTACGGATGCTGGAGGCATGAAAATTAGAAAAAAATTAGTTATCTTGAAAATTTGAAACTCCACCGATTCTGAAAATTCGAGGAGGATCTTGGTATCCGGCTCGAAGGACCAAACGATTGTAGGCGGTTGTAGAACTTCCTTCGAAATTGGGGGGAAAATTGAAAATTTGCCCCAAGAAATTGGAAAAACGCGCGGTAAGTAATACGCACGAAAACTGGGGAAACACATCAACCTCACGTGTGTATTAAGAGATAACAATCGACAGTATAAAAATGAATGCCTTTATTGACACTGTGAACTAAATACAATCTTATGTCCGAAAAAGACTAATTAAAGATAAAAATGATCAAAGAAGTTAAATTTCGTGCTATGCCGAAGATTATAAAATAAAAATACCCTTTGCAGTCCTTGACAATAATAATTTCACATGTTCAAAATTTGTTTTCTGCAACTCAATTCATTAATATACAAACAAAACAATTTTACTCTTCATACTATGTACAATTTGTTCTTCTTCTTCCCTCATTCCCTAAGCAAAATTGGGACGCACGCCTACACATACAGTTTGTGTAGCGTTGCGTCTGTGCAAAATGTGTATGCATGTGCCTCTGTTGATTTGATGATGACGTAGTAGGCAGCAAGCGAGAGCTGCCGGCAAACGATTGAACCGAATTTATATGCGTCAGACTGTAACTTGTGTTCTATTTATCCGATCAGGGTCAAATTTTGGGATCTGAGATTTTATATCAAACCCTTCGTATTATATTGGTAAATTTCATGGGGATACTCCAATTTTTGCAAAAATTAGTTATCTTGTTTGGTTCCAGAGTTATATGATATAGGTAGTCCGACTCCCAAAGATTTCCATACTTTATCTCACCCGGGTAAAAAAAAACTCCCAAAAAAAGGAATTTCATCCCGGGGATAGCTCTTTTAAGATGGCTGAGGTGAACGCGTACGCACCGACGGACAGACGGACAGACGGACATGGCTATATCGACTTAGCTTCTCATTGCTGATCAAGAATATATATACTTTATGGGGTCGGAAAACGTAACTCCCTCTGTGCGTTACGAAACATCTGACCATAAAATTCCTTTATTGACACAACAAATACCATCTTGTCAAAGGCTATAAAAAAAAAAAACATGCAAAGCTATGTGAGTGCAAAAAATTTTTAATCGGGTTTGGTAATGGCGATGCTGTCAAGGGCATGGGTTCACTCGAACAACTATTCGTAATTGACGTACAAGAATTTAAATCGGTATTTCGGTAGCTCCACTATTTCTTGATAAAGACGTACCATTAGGCGAAGAATTTTGTAAAATTGCAGAAGTAAACGTGAAAATGCAAATCGGTGTAAATGATGATAGCCTACTTTACTCGCGTTTGCGTAGAATCGGTTATAACGAACAGGTTGATGAATGGTTAAAATGATATAGTCGAGCACCCTGAGTCAGAGTATAGTAGCCCAGTAGACCTGGTAAAACAACGAGAACAACAGTGGAACTGGGACGAAAATTTCTGGTCTGTAATTAAAATGCAAAAAATTTATTTTACCGACGACTAGAAATAAGCTTTGCCCTTTGAAACGAAACGGAATTGGTGATTCGTTGCCAACCGCCACGCGAGGAATGGAACGCAAAGAAACGCAATTGACCCGGTAGCGCGATATACATATATCGACAATAGAAAAACCAACAAGGTAATATTACGAGACCATTTTCCTTTACCCTTAATTGAAGACCAACTGGACAGAATGACTGAACTCCACACCAGATTGGACCAGATTCCACCATGCGGCGATCAATAATCGTATATCTCAATACACACTTTTTTTTATTTCTTATTCTTCAAACATTTACGATGTGCTTCAATCCCACTATACACGAAGACGAGACGACGATCAAAAAGAGAACGTGAGAGTGTAAGAAAAGACGTTCAAGAGGGATGACGAACGAATGACAGATGTGTGAGACGTGAGAGTTGTTTTTTGCGCGTCGAACAAGACGGATGTGTTTTAAGATCTTGCGTCATAGTCGGATGCAATGTCAAGTCGAGTACTATAGACAGGTGCTAAAAGTAGAGTGTCAGAGTCGGACACTAAAAGTCGAGCGCAAAAGCCGCGCGCAAAAAGTCGAAGCGTCTAGACGGACGCCAAACTCGAGCCGACCCAAACGTCGATTGTCATTTTACATCTTGTAGTCTATTTTCATGTAAACCCCCTAGATTATAATTAACTGTTAAATAAAACCCCACATATTTTGGGTGCTCGACCGGGATAGATTCGAATAAGAGTGGTTACAAAAGAGTTTCCCCACATATTTTGTCGTGATAGAAAGAGGCCCGGATACAAGAGAGTACCCCATTTGTATAATTTGTGCGTTCGTATGGGAGATGAGCAAAAAAAATAAGTGATTTTTCCTGCTCTGCTAGTGGTAAAATTAAAACATTTATTATGTGATGTCTAAATGATTTAATAAGTGGTAGTCTGAAAACGGGTAAAACAGACAATAGAGCAATAGAGCATCAGAGCATTGCATAAATTTATCTATGAGAGCGAGGGAGATAGAAATAACCTCAAAAGAATTCGAGAATTTTCTGGTTTCGATTACGAAGACGAAGTTTTCAAGACGAAGACGAAGTAGACGACGATGTAGATCAAGGATGGGCACGTAGTGGCTCTTTTGGCTCCCGTGGCTCTTTACCGGCAGAGGCTGGGCAGAGAAAAAGGTCATTTTTGGTCACGACGCACACAAAAATTTGTGTGTTTCATGAGTTTTATAAAGACGGGTCATAAACGACCTTTTTTGGGTCGAGCGAGCGCTCGTCGTCGAACTTTTAGACAGAGGGACGGCCAAGTACCGAATTTTGCCTGGAGGGAGAAAAAGGGACGCGATTTCGAGCACTCATCAGTAACAACCCTTATTTTTTACTTGTCCCTCACTGCCTTTGCCAACAAGTTGCGAGCTCGAGATCGCGACACTTTTTCCTCACCCCTCAAAATTAGGTACTTGGCCGTCCCTCTGTCTAAAAGTTCGACGACGATCGCTCGCTCGACCCAAAAAGGTCGTTTATGACCCGTCAAAAATTTCTGTTCGCGAAGAAGGCGATAAAAGGTATCTCGAAACTGTTTGTCTTGAGTGATAGAGGAATAAATTCATGGAACTCTCTTGAAAAAAGCAAATCGTGCGTAAGTAGTAAAGACATACATGAACAACTGATGAAAATGAAGCGTTAAAACAATGAGTGTGTTTTTGAGTATTTTTACAGAATGAAAGATATAGCTTCACGTGGCAAATTAAAGACGATTCGTTAATAGAATATTGAATTGACGGCATTGATGAAAGAAGTGAGAATAAGTCGACTTTATATGGTGCGGAAAATTTGAACGAGTTTAAAGAAAAATTAAAGCTTATAAAGTAATGAGTGACAAAGAAAGTAAAAAAGACAATGGTAAAAAACGACGAGATGAAAAATACAGTTAAAGACAAAATGATGAAAATAAATAATAAAGATGTTAAAAACGATTTCGTGTGTTACAATTGTGGAAATAAAGGACTTTACTCGCAAAATTGTGATGATAAAGAGAAATGTAGAAAGTGCTACAAATATAATGGATTGGGCCATACAGCTAAAGATTGTAAAAAGGAAGATATGAACAGTCAATTCAAACCAAACACAAGAAGTTTTAAGTCGTAAACAGAAATAACCGTAAAAAAAATACATATTTAACTTCAGAATTAAAGATCATCGAAGATTGATAACGTTGAGTTTTGGTCACAAAACTATAAGTATTGAAAGCGGTATTGACATGTTGGCAAAGTTCAGCAGGCAATCAATTCGACATACACCAGAATTATTGAAACGTCTCCATTTGAGTTACTAACTGGCGTAAAGATGAGGACCAACGATGACCATAAACTGAGAGATCTAATCAACCTAGAGAGGAAGGCAATATTTACAGACGATAGAAGCGAGCTCCGTGCCAAGGCGAAGGCACAATCTCCAAGATACAAGACGAAAACAACTAGTACCACAACATACGTCGTAAGCAAGCTCGATCTTATGATATTGACGACCTTCTTGTAATTAAGATGACGCAATTTGGCAGTGGTCTCAAATTAAAAACAAAATATTTTGGAGAACATAAAGCCCTGGTGCCCTAACCGAGACGACGAGGAAGAGAGATGTAAGAAAAGAACAACTAGTCGAATGAGTAATGAGATGTAAGAAAAGAACAATCAATTCAATTACACACACGTCCAAAAAAAAAAAAAAAACTACAGAAATAGAAATAGAATTTATGTGAGCTCTAAAGATGTTAAAAGGAAAAACACCCGGACTCGACAGATTAAACTACGCTATGATCAAAAATTTTGACAGGAAAACAAAATGTCAAATAATCAACCTATAAGCTTTATACCAAACAATTATCCCAATTAAAACCCAACACAGGCAAAACCGCCATAAACTCATACCGACCACTATCAATGAACTCGTGCCTATCAAAGATCCCAGACAAAATAATAGCAAAGCGACTGTGGTGATTCGTTTCTAACGACAAATTAATCCATAACAGTCAAACTGGTTTTAAGAAGGGACCATCTACTAACAAGATACACCTCCAGAAGAAAACAAACGCCGATAATGTCCCTAGACTTTGAAAAAGCTTTTGACAAAATCGGACCACATTCAATACTTGACCAACTCACGGGATGGAAAACGGGACCTAAAATCTTAAACTACATAAAAAACTTCATGACGAACATAACACATTCGCGTTTGCAGAAAGCACAACTGCTTATGCATATTAGCAACCAGAGGTATACAAATCTAGAATGTTGCATTATTACAAATATGAGGACTTCACTTTAACAGCAAATATAGTTAAAAACTAATTAATAAAATGTCTCGCAAACCCCACAATTTAACTGCAAGACATCCACACTTTTAAACGCCGATAAAGGCACTGCCCAAGAAGAACTTTGCGACCAATAAATTCCAAGATTAACACAGACCTCAGAATCGCTCTCGGGGCATTCTAAACCACACCCTCACAAAACATTCTATACGAAGCAAGAGTCTCCCCACTAAATGACAGCCGCGATCTACTAACAGCCAGATAAAACCCTGATTACGGCAAAAAATTCCCCACTACACAAAATATTTAAAACATACGGACACTCTAGACGACCACACTACAATTCAACAATAGACCTAATAATAAAATATAGAAAAAACCACAACCTACCCTCACACACAAAACTGCCTACTCTGACTACTACCCCGTGAAATTGTAGTATATTCATACAAATAATCCTTTAATACAAAGAGCTCAACTTGTAACACTTTGTTGCAAGTATAAACAATTAAACATATACGCATTAAAATATAATTGTGCACATGAATATGTTTATATGTATACATTGATGTATGCATATTCACATAAATATACAGCTAAGCATGATCATATATGTATGTAAATTATGATCTCCTCCAGATAATAAAAATCAAAGAAAAACCAGAGGGCCGGGGCTAACTTCGACCGCGTCAAAGATTGTATACCCTTGCAACTTTTTTGGTAACTCTTTCCTTACCTATTAGCCATCAATGTGTAAGAACGTTTTAAATAAAAAGGTTTGCGAAAGAATGTCCTACAATAATACGAAATAACGAAGATATTGATCATAGTCACTGTTTTCCACCGATCGTTCCTATGGGAGCTATTTGATATAGTCACCCGCTCTTTATCAAATTTGGCACAGTCATTAACAGATATATTAAACTAACAAATGTTTAATTTGAAAGCAATCGCGTTAAAAGTGACGAAGTTATTTACAAAAGTCACTGATTTCGAACGATCGTTGCTTTGATATAGTCAGCCGATCTTGATCAAATTTGGCACAGTCATTAACATATATATTAAACTAACAAATGTTTAATTTGACAGCAATCGCGTTAAAAGTAACGAAGTTATTTACAAAAGTCACTGTTTTCGAACGATCGTTGCTTTGGGAGCTTTATACATAGTCGCCCGATCTTGATCAAATTTGGCACAGTCATTAACATATATATTAAACTAACAAATGTTTAATTTGACAGCAATCGCGTTAAAAGTAACGAAGTTATTTACAAAAGTCACTGTTTTCGAACGATCGTTGCTTTGATATACATAGTCGCCCGATCTTGATCAAATTTGGCACAGTCATTAACATATATATTAAACTAACAAATGTTTAATTTGACAGCAATCGCGTTAAAAGTAACGAAGTTATTTACAAAAGTCGCTGTTTTCAACCGATCGTTGCTTTGGGAGCTATATGATATAATCAGCCGATCTTGATCCAATTTGGCACAATCGTTTTTAGGCGTAATAAACTGACTAATATTAAGTTTCACGACAATAGCACAGAAAATAACGAAGTTATTGAGAAGTCACTGTTCGTGACTTTGGGGTTTGTATGCGAGCTATATGATATAGTGGACCGATCCGGCTATACAACCCCTGCAGTATATACAAGCCTACTACTCATTATCCCTCTAGAGAAGAGTTTAAATAATAATAACCAGACTTAGACTCGGACACTCCAAAATAACGAGCTTATACATAAACACATACAAATCTAGAGCTGAAGGCCTTTGCTGCCATAGCCATAACCTAGCTTGTAATTTTAATATTACTAAGTTAGCTCTTAAATAAATAAATAAATAAATATATGTCGGATAGTGTTGGTTAAGTGACTAATAAATGAAAGTCTACTTCAGAGATTATGAATACAAAACAATTTTGAAATCGGTTGAGATTCATTGGTGCTAGAGGCCCCCAAAGTTGAGATATTTTTAGTAAATGGGAATAAATGATAATTTTTACAAAAATCGCAACTTTAAAACTGATTATTGGGCGATTTCAACAATCGATCTTCACACTCGATCTCGGTTTTAGCACTTTTTGAGAGAGAGGTAAGTTTGGCGCGTCTGGTTGCGCTGGTGAGAGTCAGCCTGTATCGAGAGTTGATGGAAAGTACAGAAAATGAAAGTAACTGTCGAATATCGGAGATCACAAATGAGAAAGAGGGAGATTTGAAAAAATTGTGCGATTTTCTGTGACCACAACTGTTCGACATAGTGGCGCCTCAATGCCAGACAGAAAACAAAGCGCACAATTCAGCGCCGACGAGCAACGAATGTTGCGCGGGGCACGACAGCGTCGAGGAAAACGAAGGCAGCGAAAACGAGACAGCAGCTGAACTAATTGGCGCGCAGAACCAGCGTCGTCCAGTGTTGGTAAGCCAACGCTCGGAATAAATGTTGGAAAGCAGAATTTCGTCGGCTGCAAAATTCCAATTAGCAAAAGAAGCGTTGTCGGAATTTAATGGGAACTCGTGTGGGGAAAAATGGGTCACGCAACTGACAAATATAAGCGGTGTATACGGAATCAAAGGTGTACAAATGCATATGCTTCTAGTGTCCAAGATAAAAGGACGGGCTCATCAGTGGCTACATACCAATGGTACGCGCATTTCGGAACCTGTGGGCAAAATCTGTGAGCAGCTTGTGGAGGCGTTTGGAGAAACGGTGTCTCAAAATGCTGCCAGGCGCCTATTCGAGTCGCGTAGATGGAGCGCCAATAAGAAATTCATCAATTATATCGATGAGAAGGCCAGGTTGTCAGACGATTTTTTCATCAGTGAAGAGGAACGACTAGACAAGGCCATTGAAGGGATTCCTGTGGAGGGACTCCGCATCTAAGCGCAGATTCAACGATTCAAGTGCATTGCAGAATTACGCCGTGCATTTTCAGGTGTTCAGCTACCGGTACAGCAAGCAGCAGGAAAAGCTACAAAGGTGGCTGCTACTGGCAGACGTTTCAAAGAAAATTTCCGTTGCTACAACTGCAACTTAAAGGGTCACATGAGCAAGGACTGCAAGAAACCCGACAGAGTGCCAGGGTCCTGCATCGGATGCGGTGCCTTGGATCACTGGGTGGCTAAGTGTCCACTTAATAAAAAGAAGCTGGCTAAGAATTTCGACGACGTCAAGATATATTTTAAAACTCTAACAAATCCTTACTTAATTACAGCATGCTTCATTGACTCAGGCAGTGATGTTTCACTTATTAAAAACTCTTGTGTACCAGAAAAAATGAAGTTAATTTAACTTAATCATAAATATTACGGATTAAATAAGAGTCCACTTTTGTTATATGAAAAAAATCAAATGTTTTGTTTTCAAAAATTCTATAAAAATATTCTTTAGTTTAATAGTCGTTGCAGAGATGCCATACAGATTCGCAAATAGCTAGTAATGTAAATGTTGAGAGAAAAGTTTATGAAGTAGTTAAAAAGAAAAATTATGAGAATAGAAAAGTTATCAAAAAACGTTAGCGAAGTAGTTAAATGAAGCTTAACTTGGAGGGGTCGAAGGCATTCAGTTGTGCGCCCAAAAGATTGTCAAATTCTGAAAAAGGGGAATTGCAGGCGATGTTAGACGGGTACTTGGAGAAAAAGATCATTCGCCCTAGAGAGTCGGAGTATGCGTCACCCAGGTTTGTGTCAACCATTGCATTTACCAAGTTGTTCGTCGTTAATCCAGCCCCTGCAATGTGTTCTAGGCGCCTTATTTGGGACTAATAGCGCGGACACCTGAAAAGAACATTTTGTGCGTCTTATACGCTATTATCGCTGCAGACTGTGTACACAGGCGATTCTCCATGCCCAAAGCGAAGGAGGTATTGCCTAAAGCATCCATGACCGCTTAGTATTTGGGTTAGGTAGAAATTAACTGACTCATGCTTTCTACCTATCCACTTCTCTGTATTTGGGATCAGCAGGTAAGTCCTACCCTTCTGTGACGTGTCCCATCTTCTCTGCCATGTTATTAGACTTCTGCCTCTAGCCTGTTTTTGAAGGCTTGTCTCTAGGTGCTGCAGCTACGGCTGTGTCTTCATCGGCCTGAATGTCAATTGGCAGCATCCCAGCTGACACTAATACTGCGTCGTCTGATACCGTTCTAAACGCGCAGCACATAGTCTGGGTGTTGGCCGTATGCCCTTGCTGTAGCTTTCTACTAACAAAGCCGATTTCCAGATCAGAGCCGCATAAAGAACAATGGAGCTGTGTACTGTCATCAGCAGCTTTTTAGTCTCCTGTTTGCGCCCCTAGTATTTAAAGGAATCCTTGACAACGAACGTACGCATACAGATGCCTGGATGTTCGATAGGTGTTCTCGAAAGCTTAGTCGAGTGTCTATCCACACGCCAAGATAGAGGATAGCTCTTTTGGACTGGACCGTAGTCCCCTCAACGGTAATTTGTGCTGTCTCAACAAGTTTTCTGCTTGAAAGTAGAACGGCCTCTGTTTTTTGTGCCGCTAATCTAAGTCCCACGTTGCTGCAGTCTCTGCTTGCTGAATCTCTTTTTTAACAACGACTAGTGCAACATCATCTGCGTAGCCTATTAGTTGACAGCTATCACCGAGTGTTAGCCTCAGAACGCCATCATACATTATACCATAGCATGCCGAGTACGGATCCTTGGAGAACCGCGCCAGATATGGAATACATCACGCTTCCAGCTTCGGATCTATACTGCAGATGCCTCCTTCCGAAGTAGCTCCAGGTGATGTTATGCCAAAATTTTCAGTGCGTCAAGAATAGTTCCCCAATCGGCAGTGTTAAACGCGCTCTTTATGTCGAGGGCAATATTTTATGCACCTCCTTTCCTTCTCTCACATTTAATTGCTATAGAAGCAATATTGACCACTGTTGAAATGGATTCAGTTGTAGACTTACTTTTTCTAAAGCCTTACTGATTCGGTAATAAACCGCGGTCTAACCTAGTGGCTGACTCTAGCCTCGCACATATGATTGATTCCAGGACCTTGCCAATGGTGTCAATTAGGCAAATTGGCCTGTATCCTGATAGCTCATCTAAACTTTTGCCTGGTTTTGGCAGCAGGACCAACTTTTGCAGCTTCTATATGTCCGGAAAGCAGCCCATCCGGAGGTATTTATATCTATATTTGAACAGACCTGTGCAAATATCGCTAGATTCAAGGTGATTGCCAACTTTACGGCCGCGTCCAGCCGCGGCCTGGAAATAAGCTAAACAACAACACCGCTAATGCAAGTTTGTTGTAAGTTGGTATTGGTTGGTATAAAATTTGATAGGCGCAAAAAAAAACACGTCCGTCCTCTGCAACGAGTGAAAGTTTTTTGTGTGTTGTGTTGTATCGGATTGTATTGCTTAAGACGGAGTTGTACTATTGGGTACAAAGGGTTTTCCAACTTTTTGGTTTTGATTTTGGCTTTGATTTGAATTTCTGATTTCTGTTATACTATTCTCGTACACTACTACGTAAACTACTTGTTTCAGCTTGCTAACTGTGGTTATATTATATCTAGCTAACGTCATAAATAATCTATCCGGTAATTTTTTGTTTATTACATCTTTTATAGTGTTATTTAAAGCATTTGTATAAAAAGTGGTGTTATTCGCATCGTTTCCCAGATTTAGTTTGTGATAATATAGGATTTATCTTCTAATTCTGATACAAACTTACGAAGGTTTCCTGTATAGCTGGTGTTGTAGAGGCGTCGAAGGAGTTCCTCACAGGTAGACTGCGTCTTTAATTCATTGATGAGGAGTAACCTTAGTTCCGGACAGGTGTTGGCTTGTCCAATTTGAGAGAGCCGTTGTGCCTCTCCAGTACGCTGCATCTCGATTGCACTGAACAATATGTTATTTTGCCTTATATCATTCGTTGGATATAAGTGAATAATGAAATCTATTCTCCTTATGAATGACGTCAGATTATCTGGTGCTCCATCATAGTTTGCCACCTGTCTTAACGAAGACAGTGCTTGATTGAGGTGGGCTACAGCCATTTTCTTTCTTCTTTTTATACCCTTGCAAAAAGGGTATCTTCATTTTGGTCAGAAGTGTGCAACGCATAGAACGAAGCATCTCCGACCATACAAAGTATATATATTCTTGATCAGCACGACGAGACGAGTTCAAATAGCTATGTCCGTCCGTCCGTCCGTCTGGATCAACGCAAACTCCTCCTAAACCGTAGGAGCTACAGAGCTGAAATTTTGCACGTAAGCTTGTATATACTCACGGGTTGTATATAAATAGTTTATTACGCCTATAAACTACTGTGCCAAATTTGATCAAGATCGGGTGACTATATCATATAGCTCCCATAGCAACGATCGGTCGAAAACAGTGACTTTTGTAAATAACTTCGTTACTTTTAACGCGATTGCTTTCAAATTAAACATTTGTTAGTTTAATATATCTGTTAATGACTGTGCCGAATTTGATAAAGATCGGGTGACTATCATATAGCTCCCATAGCAACGATTGGTGGAAAACAGTGACTATGATCAATATCTTCGTTATTTCCTATGACTGTAGGCCTTTCTTTCGCAAGCATAAGCCTTTTTTAGATAAAACGTTCTTCCACATTGATGGCTAATAGGTAAGGATAGAGTTACCAAAAAAAGTTGCAAGGGTATACAAACTTTGACGCGGTCGAAGTTAGCCCCGGCCCTCTGGTTTTTGTTTTGTTTTAGTGGTGTTTTGTTGATTTTCTAATTTTTAGTGGTGTTTTGTTTTGTTGATTTTCTGTGTTTTAGTGATGGTTTGTTTTGGTTTTTGGTTTTTTTGTTCGCACACAAGTTGGAGTTTTTGTTCCTCAATTGGGTTTTATGGTTTTAACACACAGTTGATGATATTTTCGCGCACAGTTGGCGTAAATATTTTTTCACTGTTGTACACTTTTGACCACTACCCGTAATTTCGTGATTTCGGATCGGAGTTTTATAGTGATTATTCACTAATTCTATGTAACACACGAATAATAATTCTATGTGTCACACGGATAGAATAACTAGTTCACTTTTACCGATCCTACCGACTGCGCCAATTAAATATCTACCATTTTTTTATTATTTATTATTTGAATGAAATCTTAAAACTGAACTACAAAAATGTCTTATAGTTATATTTATAGGCTAAATTTGTGAGCCCTTCAGTGGCGTGAATGATATTGATACGATTTGATTGGCCCGAATTTTATTGCTGAATTAGAATTATTATTGCAGTTCAATTGTTTATGAATAAAACGGATTTTATTGGTCTGTGTTTTAATTATGAGTTAGCGTTCACACGCTTTGATTTTGAGCGGCACAATTGGTTAACAAGTGTCCAAGTGTTTATAAAAACGGATGTTTACTTTATATGTTATTGGGTAATGACGTTAGTTATATGACTATATATATGTACATATGTGTATGGATATGTATTATGTGTCTTCGCTTACTTGGAGACTAATAATGCTTAAATATGTATGTGATATAGAAATATGCAAAGGTGAATGGATTGGATGAATATAAATTTCTACATAAAACAATAATTTTAATATATATGTGTAAGGTGAATGGATTGGATGAATATAAATTTCTACATAAAACATTAATAATTTTAATATATATGTGCGATATGGTAGAGATGAGTTCGAATAAGCATCGGTATGGACAGAATATTGATAAAAACGATATACGATGCGGGAGAAGTAATCAGTGAGTCCGAATAGCAGAGTGAGTGGAATAGAGTGAGCCGGTAAAGTTATGTCTTGAAGTGTGCGCAGTGCATTGGGAGTGAATGCAAAAAATAAAGAGAAATATTGTGAAGTACTTAATAATTTTGTCAATAAGCTAATAAACTAACATAATACAATAAAGCTGCAAAAACGAATTAAAAGCAGAAATTATGCGCGAAAGTAATTTCTCGATTAGGAAAATCATGGTGTAGTATGTGAGTATGTGTACGGATGCTGGAGGCATGAAAATTAGAAAAAATTAGTTATCTTGAAAATTTGAAACTCCACCGATTCTGAAAGTTCGAGAGGATCTTGTTATCCGGCTCGAAGGACCAAACGATTGTAGGCGGGCAGAACTTCCTTCGAAATGGGGGGAACTAAATAACTAACTAAACTAAGAGCGGAGAGTTAGCCCCGGGGAAATTCTTTTGTGAGAAGAGCGATGCGAGGTGAAAGCTCGCCTCCCCTCAGACCTTAAATCTTGTGTTGCCTCTTGGGCATAAACAGTTTGAAGGCAACTGTTTATATTTGGCCATTTTGGCAAAGAGTGCCCCAAGAAATTGGAAAAACGCGCGGTAAGTAATACACGAAAACTAAACACATCAACCTCACGTGTGTATTAAGAGATAACAATCGACAGTATAAAAATGAATGCCTTTATTGACACTGGAACTAAATACAATCTTATGTCCGAAAAGACTTATAAAAGGTAAAAAAACATCCAAAGCTATGCGAGTGCAAAAAATTTTTAATCGGGTTTGGTAATGGCGATGCTGTCAAGGGCATGGGTTCACTCGAACAACTATTCGTAATTGACGTACAAGAATTTAAATCGGTATTTCTGGTAATTGCTCCACTATTTCTTGATAAAGACGTACCATTAGGCGAAGAATTTTGTAAAATTGCAAAAGTAAAAATAAATGTGAAGTCGACAAACGTGAAAATGCAAATCGGTGTCAATGATGATAGCCTACTCTACTCGCGTTTGCGTAGAATCGGTTATAACGAACAGGTTGATGAATGGTTAAAATGATATAGTCGAGCACTCTGAGTCAGAGTATAGGAGCCCAGTAGCCCTGGTAAAACAACGAGAACAACAGTGGAACTGGGACGTAAATTTCTGGTCTGTAATTAAAATGCAAAAAAATTATTTTACCGACGACTAGAAATAAGCTTTGCCCTTTGAAACGAAACGGAATTGGTGATTCGTTGCCAACCGCCACGCGAGGAATGGAACGCAAAGAAACGCAATTGACCCGGTAGCCCGATATATATCGACAATAGAAAAACCAACAAGGTAATATTACGAGACCATTTTCCTTTACCCTTAATTGAAGACCAACTGGACAGAATGACTGAACTCCACACCAGATTGAATCAGATTCCACCACGCGGCGATCAATAATCAATCAATACACAATTTTTTTTTATTTCTTATTCTTCAAACATTTACGATGTGCATCAATCCCACTATACACGAAGACGAGACGACGATCAAAAAGAGAACGTGAGAGTGTAAGAAAAGACGTTCAAGAGGGATGACGAACGAATGAGAGAACAAGACGGATGTGTTTTAAGATCTTGCGTCATAGTCGGATGCAATGTCAAGTCGAGTACTATAGACAGGTGCTAAATACTTTAGAGTGTCAAAGTCGGACACTAAAAGTCGAGCGCGAAAGCCGCGCGCGAAAAGTCGAAGCGTCTAGACGGACGCCAAACTCGAGCCGACCCAAACGTCGATTGTCATTTTACATCTTGTAGTCTATTTTCATGTAAACCCCGTAGAGTATAATTAACTGTTAAATAAAACAAAGAGTTTCCCCACATATTTTGTCGTGATAGAAAGAGTCCCGGATACAAGAGAGTACCCCACATATATAATTTGTGCGTTCGTATGGGAGAAGAGCAAAAAAAATAAGTGATTTTTTTTGCTCTGCTAGTGGTAAAATTAAAACATTTATTATGTGATGTCTAAATGATTTAATAAGTGGTAGTCTGAAAACGGGTAAAACAGACAATAGAGCAATAGAGCATCAGAGCATTGCATAAATTTATCTATGAGAGCGAGGGAGATAGAAATAACCGCAAAAGAATTCGAGAATTTTCTGGTTTCGATTACGAAGACGAAGTTTTCAAGACGAAGACGAAGTAGACGACGATGTAGATAAAGGGTGGGCACGTAGTGGCTCTTTTTGGCTCCCGTGGCTCTTTACCGGCAGAGGCTGGGCAGAGAAAAAAGTCATTTTTGGTCACGACGCACACAAAAATTTGTGTGTCTCGAGTTTTATGACGGGTCATAAACGACCTTTTTTGGGTCGAGCGAGCGCTCGTCGTCGAACTTTTAGACAGAGGGACGGCCAAGTACCGAATTTTGCCTGGAGGGAGAAAAAGGGACGCGATTTCGAGCACTCATCAGTAACAACCCTTATTTTTGACTTGTCCCTCACTGCCTTTGCCAACAAGTTGCGAGCTCGAGATCGCGACACTTTTTCCTCACCCCTCAAAATTAGGTACTTGGCCGTCCCTCTGTCTAAAAGTTCGACGACGATCGCTCGCTCGACCCAAAAAAGGTCGTTTATGACCCGTCCAAAAGTTTCTCTTCGCGAAGAAGGCGATAAAAGGTATCTCGAAACTGTTTGTCTTGAGTGATAGAGGAATAAATTCATGGAACTCTCTTGAAAAAGCAAATCGTGCGTAAGTAGTAAAGACATACATGAACAACTGATGAAAATGAAGCGTTAAAACAATGAGTGTGTTTTTGAGTATTTTTACAGAATGAAAGATATAGCTTTACGTGGCAAATTAAAGACGATTCGTTAATAGAATATTGAATTGACGGCATTGATGAAAGAAGTGAGAATAAGTCGACTTTATATGGTGCGGAAAATTTGAACGAGTTTAAAGAAAAATTAAAGCTTATAAAGTAATGAGTGACAAAAAAGTAAAAAAGACAATGGTAAAAACAAAAACGACGACATGAAAAATACAGTTAAAGACAAAATGATGAAAATAAATAATAAAGATGTTAAAAACGATTTCGTGTGTTACAATTGTGGAAATAAAGGACTTTACTCGCAAAATTGTGATGATAAAGAGAAATGTAGAAAGTGCTACAAATATAATGGATTGGGCCATACAGCTAAAGATTGTAAAAAGGAAGATATGAACAGTCAATTCAAACCAAACACAAGAAGTTTTAAGTCGTAAACAGAAATAACCCGTAAAATGATAAAAATTGACAATATTGAGTGTAAGCTCTAAACATGTTCGACACAGGAATTAAACTTTGTATCATTCGCGAAGATTTGTATAAACGTTTGAGATTATTGGTCACAAAGACTATAAGTATATTGATGAAGCGGTATTGACATGTTGGCAAAGTTCAGCAGGCAATCAATTCGACATACACCAGAATTATTGAAACGTCTCCAATTGAGTTACTAACTGGCGTAAAGATGAGGACCAACGATGACCATAAACTGAGAGATCTAATCAACCTAGAGAGGAAGGCAATATTTACAGACGAAAGAAGCGAGCTCCGTGCCAAGGCGAAGGCACAATCTCCAAGATACAAGACGAAAACAACTAGTACCACAACATACGTCGTAAGCAAGCTCGATCTTATGATATTGACGACCTTGTTGTAATTAAGATGACGCAATTTGGCAGTGGTCTCAAATTAAAAACTAAATATTTTGGAGTACATGAAGCCCTGGTGCCCAAACCGAGACGACGAGGAAGAGAGATGTAAGAAAAGAACAACTAGACGAATGAGTAATGAGATGTAAGAAAAGAACAAAGAACAGAACCAAAAAAAAAAAAACTACAGAAATAGAAATAGAATTTATGTGAGCTCTAAAGATGTTAAAAGGAAAAACACCCGGACTCGACAGATTAAACTACGCTATGATCAAAAATTTTGACAGGAAAACAAAACGTCAAATAATCAACCTATAAGCTTTATACCAAACAATTATCCCAATTAAAACCCAACACAAGCAAAACCGCCATAAACTCATACCGACCACTATCAATGAACTCGTGCCTATCAAAGATCCCAGACAAAATAATAGCAAAGCGACTGTGGTGATTCGTTTCTAACGACAAATTAATTCATAACAGTCAAACTGGTTTTAAGAAGGGACCATCTACTAACAAGATACACCTCCAGAAGAAAACAAACGCCCATAATGTCCCTAGACTTTGAAAAAGCTTTTGACAAAATCGGACCACATTCAATACTTGACCAACTCACGGGATGGAAAACGGGACCTAAAATCTTAAACTAAATAAAAAACTTCATGACGAACATAACACATTCGCGTTTGCAGAAAGCACAACTGCTTATGCATATTAGCAACCAGAGGTATACAAATCTAGAATGTTGCATTATTACAAATATGAGGACTTCACTTTAACAGCAAATATAGTTAAAAACCAATTAATAAAATGTCTCGCAAACCCCACAATTTAACTGCAAGACATCCACACTTTTAAACGCCGATAAAGGCACTGCCCAAGAACAACTTTGCGACCAATAAATTCCAAGATTAACACAGACCTCAGAATCGCTCTCGGGGCATTCTAAACCACACCCTCACAAAACATTCTTTACGAAGCAAGAGTCTCCCCACTAAATGACAGCCGCGATCTACTAACAGCCAGATAAAACCCTGATTACGGCAAAAAATTCCCCACTACACAAAATATTTAAAACATACGGACACTCTAGACGACCACACTACAATTCAACAATAGACCTAATAATAAAATATAGAAAAAACCACAACCTACCCTCACACACAAAACTGCCTACTCTGAAATTGTAGTATATTCATACAAATAATCCTTTAATACAAAAGAGCTCAACTTGTAACACTTTGTTGCAAGTATAAACAATTAAACATATACGCATTAAAATATAATTGTGCACATGAATATGTTTATATGTTTACATTGATGTATGCATATTCACATAAATATACAGCTAAGCATGATCATATATGTATGTAAATTATGATCTCCTCCAGATAATAAAAATCAAAGAAAAACCAGAGGGCCGGGGCTAACTTCGACCGCGTCAAAGATTGTATACCCTTGCAACTTTTTTGGTAACTCTTTCCTTACCTATTAGCCATCAATGTGTAAGAACGTTTTAAATAAAAAGGTTTGCGAAAGAATGTCCTACAATCATACGAAATAACGAAGATATTGATCATAGTCACTGTTTTCCACCGATCGTTCCTATGGGAGCTATTTGATATAGTCACCCGCTCTTTATCAAATTTGGCACAGTCATTAACAGATATATTAAACTAACAAATGTTTAATTTGAATGCAATCGCGTTAAAAGTAACGAAGTTATTTACAAAAGTCACTGTTTTCGACCGATCGTTGCTTCGATACAGTCAGCCGATCTTGATCAAATTTGGCACAGTCATTAACATATATATTAATATCTAGAATGTAGCCCGAATAATCACAGACACGACACTAAGTAACTTCAATAAAAAAAAACAACGAATTCATTCAAATTAACACAATTGACAAGCTTAAATACACATAAATCTATACAGATGGATCTCAAAACAACACTATCACTACCTTTGCAATCACACATGAAACCGATACCATCAAAACCTATCTCCTACCCCACTACTCCTCCGTATTTTCCGCAGAACTCATTGCAATAGTAGAAGCTCCAGAAACCCTAAAAAGTAAAAGAGGTAAATTCTGCTAATGCACAGACTCACTCTCTGCAATAGACGCAATTAACAAAACAAAAAACAATGAACATTATCCCTCATACGCTCTCAATATTATGCAAGAAACCTTCCTTAAATTCAAACTACTCTGGGTGCCCGGGCATGTAGGAGTAGCTAGGACGAACTAGCAAAAACCTCTGCTAAAAATGCAGCGAAACAGCTTCTAAAAGCAAAGGGAAACTTTACAAAAATACTTTAAAAACATATACATACCTCACAAAACTCCATTCCAACATAATCGAAACATCCACCTGCCGCCGAGCAAATAAGCCACATAAACTACTCACTATCCCTCTAGAGAAGAGTTTAAATAATAATAACCAGACTTAGACTCGGACACTCCAAAATAACGAGCTTATACATAAACACATACAAATCTAGAGCTGAAGGCCTTTGCTGCCATAGCCATAACCTAGCTTGTAATTTTAATATTACTAAGTTAGCTCTTAAATAAATAAATAAATAAATATATGTCGGATAGTATTGGTTAAGTGACTAATAAATGAAAGTCTACTTCAGAGATTATGAATACAAAAAATTTTTGAAATCGGTTGAGATTTATTGGTGCTAGAGGCCCCCAAAGTTGAGATATTTTTAGTAAATGGGAATAAATGATAATTTTTACAAAAATCGCAACTTTAAAACTGATTATTGGGCGATTTCAACAATCGATCTTCACACTCGACCTCGGTTTTAGCACTTTTTGAGAGAGAGGTAAGTTTGGCGCGTCTGGTGTGAGAGTCAGCCTGTATCGAGAGTTGATGGAAGCAAGACAGATAGAGAAAAATAATTACTCGGTTAACACATTAAAAATAACTATAAGTATAGTGAAACAAATAAAATAAAAGCTACTATTACTCTAAGCAAACAATAACCCGAAGCTCTTATCAAGTCGTTTAATTTATCTACCTCCCACAATATCAGAAGTGGTGATTTTTAGCGCAATGGACATCAACATAGAGGCTCACAATTTGCCAACTTTAAAGAAGTGCCTGGAGCTGATAGACTTGCCTACTAAGGGGTCAAAGGACGAGTTTGTGGCGCGCTTAAACGATGTTTCAGAAGATTAACGAGGCGCTTGTTCCATATCTATTGGAACTGAGACTCTCGAGGAAAGTACAGAAAATGAAAGTAACTGTCGAATATCGGAGATCACAAATGAGAAAGAGGGAGATTTGAAAAAATTGTGCGATTTTCTGCGACCACAACTGTTCGACATAGTGGCGCCTCAATGCCAGACAGAAAACAAAGCGCACAATTCAGCGCCGACGAGCAACGAATGTTTCGCGGGGCACGACAGCGGCGAGGAAAACGAATGCAGCGAAAACGAGACGCCAGCTGAACTAATTGGCGCGCAGAACCAGCGTCGTCCAGTGTTGGTAAGCCAACGCTCGGAATAAATGTTGGAAAGCAGAATTTCGTCGGGTGCAAAATTCCAATTAGCAAAAGAAGCGTTGTCGGAATTTAATGGGAACTCGTGTGGGGAAAAATGGGTCACGCAACTGACAAATATAAGCGGTGTATTTGGAATCAAAGGTGTACAAATGCATATGCTTCTAGTGTCCAAGATAAAAGGACGGGTTCATGAGTGGCTACATACCAATGGTACGCGCATTTCGGAACCTGTGGGCAAAATCTGTAAGCAGCTTGTGGAGGCGTTCGGAGAAACGGTGTCTTAAAAATGCTGCCAGGCGCCTATTCGAGTCGCGTAGATGGAGCGCCAATGAGAAATTCATCAATTATATCGATGAGAAGGCCAGGTTGTCAGAAGATTTTTTCATCAGTGAAGAGGAACGAGTAGACAAGGCCATTGAAGGGATTCCTGTGGAGGGACTCCGCATCTAAGCGCAGATGCAACGATTCAAGTGCATTGCAGAATTACGCCGTGCATTTTCAGGCGTTCAGCTACCGGTACAGCAAGCAGCAGGAAAAGCTACAAAGGTGGCTGCTACTGGCAGACGTTTCAAAGAAAATTTCCGTTGCTACAACTGCAACTTAAAGGGTCACATGAGCAAGGACTGCAAGAAACCCGACAGAGTGCCAGGGTCCTGCATCGGATGCGGTGCCTTGGATCACTGGGTGGCTAAGTGTCCACTTAATAAAAAGAAGCTGGCTAAGAATTTCGACGACGTCAAGATATATTTTAAAACTCTAACAAATCCTTACTTAATTACAGCATGCTTCATTGACTCAGGCAGTGATGTTTCACTTATTAAAAACTCTTGTGTACCAGATAAAATGAAGTTAATTTAACTTAATCATAAATATTACGGATTAAATAAGAGTCCACTTTTGTTATATGAAAAAATCAAATGTTTTGTTTTCAAAAATTCTATAAAAATATTCTTTAGTTTAATAGTCGTTGCAGAGATGCCATACAGATTCGCAAATAGCTAGTAATGTAAATGTTGAGAGAAAAGTTTATGAAGTAGTTAAAGAGAAAAATTATGAGAATAGAAAAGTTATCAAAAAACGTTAGCGAAGTAGTTAAATGAAGCTTAACTTGGAGGGGTCGAAGGCATTCAGTTGTGCGCCCAAAAGATTGTCAAATTCTGAAAAAGGGGGAATTGCAGGCGATGTTAGACGGGTACTTGGAGAAAAAGATCATTCGCCCTAGAGAGTCGGAGTATGCGTCACCCAGGTTTGTGTCAACCATTGCATTTACCAAGTTGTTCGTCGTCGGACACCTGAAAAGAACATTTTGTGCGTCTTATACGCTATTATCGCTGCAGACTGTGTACATAGGCGATTCTCCATGCCCATAGCGAAGGAGGTATTGCCTAAAGCATCCATGACCGCTTAGTATTTGGGTTAGGTAGAAATTAACTGACTCATGCTTTCTACCTATCCACTTCTCTGTATTTGGGATCAGCAGGTAAGTCCTACCCTTCTGTGACGTGTCCCATCTTCTCTGCCATGTTATTAGACTTCTGCCTCTAGCCTGTTTTTGAAGGCTTGTCTCTAGGTGCCGCAGCTACGGCTGTGTCTTCATCGGCCTGAATGTCAATTGGCAGCATCCCAGCTGACACTAATACTGCGTCGTCTGATACCGTTCTAAACGCGCAGCACATAGTCTGGGTGTTGGCCGTATGCCCTTGCTGTAGCTTTCTACTAACAAAGCCAATTTCCAGATCTGAGCCGCATAAAGAACAATGGAGCTGTGTACTGTCATCAGCAGCTTTCTAGTCTCCTGTTTTGGGCCCCTAGTGTTTAAAGGAATCCTTGACAACGAACGTACGCATACAGATGCCTGGATGTTCGATAGGTGTTCTCGAAAGCTTAGTCGAGTGTCTATTCACACGCCAAGATAGAGGATAGCTCTTTTGGACTGGACCGTAGTCCCCTCAACGGTAATTTGTGCTGTCTCAACAAGTTTTCTGCTTGAAAGTAGAACGGCCTCTGTTTTTTGTGCCGCTAATCTAAGTCCCACGTTTGCTGCAGTCTCTGCTTGCTGAATCTCTTTTTTAACAACGACTAGTGCAACATGATCTGCGTAGCCTATTAGTTGACAGCTATCACCGAGTGTTAGCCTCAGAACGCCATCATACATTATATTCCATAGCATGGGGCCCAGAACGGATCCTTGGAGAACCGCGCCAGATATGGAATACATCACGCTTCCAGCTTCGGATCTATACTGCAGATGCCTCCTTCCGAAGTAGCTTCAGGTGATCTTATGCCAAAATTTTCAGTGCGTCAAGAATATTTCCCCAATGTCGAGGGCAATATTTTTTTGCACCTCCTTTCCTTCTCTCACATTTAATTGCTATAGAAGCAATATTGACCACTCTTGAAATGGATTCAGTTGTAGACTTACTTTTTCTAAAGCCTTACTGATTCGGTAATAAACCGCGGTCTAACCTAGTGGCTGACTCTAGCCTCGCACATATGATTGATTCCAGGACCTTGCCAATGGTGTCAATTAGGCAAATTGGCCTGTATCCTGATAGCTCATCTAAACTTTTGCCTGGTTTTGGCAGCAGGACCAACTTTTGCAGCTTCCATATATCCGGAAAGCAGCCCATCCGGAGGTATTTTAAATATATATTTGAACAGACCTGTGCAAATATCGCTAGATTCAAGGTGATTGCCAACTTTACGGCCGCGTCCAGCCGCGGCCTTTATCTCCTCATTAGAGACACGTAAAGGCATCACTTCTAGATGGAAACAGTGATTCTACTATATCCGCGCAGCTGCTCCGGATTTGTTGGTGCAGGGCTTTTATTTGCATACACTCGTTTCACTAAAATTTTATGGGCCTTGCCCCAGGGGTACTTATCTGCTGAGTCTCACAGCTCAAGAAAGCATTCCCGTTTGCTGGAATGTATGGCCCGTTTTAATGCCATGAAGAGAGGGCCAGTTGCCATCATTCCTTTTCGCGCCCGTTGGTAACACCGTCTTAGTCTAAAGCAAGCCCGCCGTGCTTCTGCAATGTTGTCATTCCACCGATCTATGGTGGCCTCGGTAAGCTTTTACGTTGCTGCATGCTTTTGCCACACGTCTCGTCTAACTTTCGAGCCAATTGGTTTGCCATACTCTGGGCCGACTATGTTGCCTACACTTTTCCAATTATAGCGGCAGTAAATTGGAGAACATTCAGTGTATCCGCTTTGTAGGTTCTACATGCCACCGGATGCACATCTCGCCGAAAAAATGCTGCTACTGACAAAAGTGAGGTCAACAACCGATCCTACACCCGCTCGGCTGCATGTATTTTGATTGTCACTGTTTAGCAGGGCAATATCAAGTAGGGCAAAAGCCTCCCATAAGGCACAACCTCTAGCATTGTTTCAAACGCTGCCCCAACCTAAGGGCCACACCTGTTATAATGAGTGGGCTGTGGCTTC
>NW_027172786.1:0-6597 GCF_018151085.1 Drosophila tropicalis | reverse complement strand
AGCGATCATCGTTTCTAAACCCAGTTGTAGTGCTAAGCCTCATAAAAATAAATGAACAGACGGTCACACAAGACTTGGAAAGTTTGCAACGACAGCGAGCACACGTTTCGGGACAGACCTGCAGTCAGTTTGATTTTTGTTTAAGCCATAAGAAAATTAATTGTAACACTAATATCATTGCCAATAACCGAAACCGGAATCTAAATAAAATACCACATTAATATATTTTGTCAAAAAAAGTTTTACTTTCGACTCATGTACTCTGGTTCACCACTTACCATCTAAAAGTATGGAGGCATAACTGGTAAGCATCGTGTTTTACATTTTTTTTTTTAAATCATATGTTTTAACCATATCGTCTGACAGCTTGTTGGAATTAACAATTGGAACAATATCAGTGTCCAGTTGCTGTTCGGATAAAATCCAATTGCTTGATATTTCCGCTAAGTTAACTCGCCTTTCGCGTATTTTATCCAAAATCAACGGTGGTGTAAAGGGAACTGGGTTTTTAGATAAAAATCTACGTGTGCCATACGGTTTTCAATTCTTATATTGTATTGTTAAATTAAATGATTGTAGATACCACCACCAACGATGAACTCCAGAAGTTAATTCTATTTCTATTCAATGATGTAGTTGCAATCAGTGTGCAAAACCACAAATACGTTATTGCTAAATAGTTACGGAATTGTTTGACAGATTCAAATACTGCCGAAGTTTCGATCTCACATGTAAGGGTATCCAGTTTTAGCCGCGGATTTGTTTTGCTGAAATATTCTACAACGAAGTCGATTACATTTTTTGCAGCGCACTCAACTTTTCTCTCAACAATATCTCTTTCTTCGAAGGCCTAATGGTCGCCGTTGGACAGTTTTGGTATTGTCAATAAACCGAATTTTCATTTCACAACTATCTCATATAGATGGTGTCCATTTAATAAGAGCAGTGTAACAACTTTTTTTAGAAGTGAACTTTCTGCATTGGAATCAAAAAGAAATTGGGTAGATCTCACTTTGCTGTATCACACTTCCTGTTGGTTCTGGCACGCAAACTATTTCACGGTCTGCTGTTGAAACAATTCCTTTTTTGTTTATCTCTTTTTCACATTGATTTGCCAAGTGTCCGGGCTAACCACACTTAAAACAGGTAACTAACGGCTTATCCCGCTGAGGTGCAGCATTGGCTTGTTTTATTTTCTTTCTGCACTCGGCGATTATGTGCCCTGGTTTCACAGAAAATTGCCACACTATTGGCATTTCAAACTTCTTGATGTCAGGTCTAGAATCGCCATCACGATCAACACTACGCTGAAATGTGAATGCACCAAGTTCAGATTGTAGTTCACTCCTAGTTTGATGAAAGGGCTATTCGTTGCAAGCGAAATTTGAGCGAGCACAGCCGAAACAACGATTTTCTCTATGTTTTTGTTTTGCCAGTTGGCGTTTAAGGTTGTCATCAAACGGCAGGCGTAAACAGCGGGCTATTCACCATTAGTTGGGCGGCACAATGGGGCCTTTGGCATTTTACATTGCAAAAATCATAATTTAAAAGTTTATGATAAAGAATAACTTAGGCTTCTAAATGAATGTTTGTCAAAAGTTCTTGGTGTTCGTGGTGCTGTAATATTTAAGGTCAAAGTTAGAATATTTCCAAGCATGTTTTTATGCCCTTGCAGAGGGTATTATGAAATTGGTCAGATGTTTGTATAAAGTATATATATTCTTGATCAGCATGAGAAGTTGAGTCGATATAGCCATGTCCGTCTGCCATCTTAAGAGCTATCGGTGCTTTTTATTATCTGAGAGTGATCAAGTATGAAAATGATCAGGATCGGACTCCAGAACAAACATTTTCATAAAAATTGGAGTATCGCTATGAAATTTACATTTGTGATAATATTGGATATAAAACCCCAGATCCCAAAATGTGAATTAATCGGATGAATATAACTCATCTTTTCTATTATTCAAAACTTTTTAGATCAACTTTTCTTTTTTCCAAAATTTTAAATCTTCTTTTCTTATTTTTAAAAATTGTAATTCATTGTTCTCTTATTTCACAACTTTTAAATCATCTTTTCTTATTTCAAAAATTGTAATTCGTCTGTTCTCTTATTTCAATACTTTTAACTATTGTTAGTAGTAAAAATAAATGTACTTGCGATGTAAGCCCTGTTTATTTTACGTCTATGTTGTCCGTTTCTCGTGATCTTCTTTACGCAGTTGTCTTCTTATGCGTAGTCTTCCTTACGCGGTTGTCTTCTTACGTTTCGTCTTCTTTACGTCTTAGCTTCTTCTCACTCACACACAACACAATGTTGGATGGATGATGCCTTCTGACTGTGCATGTAGTGGTGAATCGGGTCGTCGTCTTGATCTGGTACTCCTCGTATTAGCAGCCACTCTCCGTGTGACTACTAGTCCAATCCTGCTCCAGGTTACTTCTTGGCTTGCATGAATGATTGGATAGCGCCGAATCCAAGCAAGTTCAGTTTTTCTTCTCGTTTTGTCCCTCTCTGAACAAATTTTTGTCGTCTTTCGTCTTTTGATGCTCTTCGTGTTCGTCTCTGAACATAGTTTCGTCTTTGGGAAGTTGTTCGTCTTTGTTATTGCTTTTCCTCATTTTGTTCCTCTCTGAACAAAATTGTCGTTTAAGCGTTACTCATCTTTTCGTCTTTGTTGTTATTTCTCATGTGTTCGTCTCTTTTCTTGTCTTTCGGTGGTGAAATTAAAGCACGCATTTTATTTTGTCTCGCTTGCTCTCATGTTTCCTTATGTTGGCGTCACTCTTGCAATTACGCGCGATTTCTCTGTCACTCGCTCTTTGTTACTATCCCGGACGAGCCGATATCGATCCAACTAATATCGTTATCGGCATTCTGATACCATTATGGGTTCCTCTCGCAATCCTACATATATATTCAGGATCAGCATGAGAAGCTGAGTCGATATAGCCATGTCCGTCTGCCATCTTTAGAGCTATCGGTGCTTTTTATTATCTGGAGCAGATCAAGTATGAAAATGATCAGGATCGGACTGCAGAACAAACATTTTCGTATCGCTATGAAATTTACATTTGTGATAATATTGGATATAAAACCCCAGATCCCAAAAATGTGAATCTAATCGGATGAATATAACTCAAGTTACAGTCAATACAATAATCTCTGCTCTGCTCCCAGCTCTGCCGGCAGCGCTGCTTACTGTCTACTACGTCATACGTCATCAACAGAGCACATGCATACACACTAGAGAGCTGCATGAATGTCAAAAAGGCACATTCGAATTAACAACGCTCAAAATGAGTTGAATTGAATTGAATGCGAAACGTCATGAATTTGAGTGAGTGAAAGCGCTCGCGAAGGACTCGGTCGCACGACATTTAACCGACAATAGACGAATTGAATGGGAGTGAGAATGCCGAAAAATTTTCAACGCCAAATGAATTCATTCGAATGCCAACAACCTTTTTTTTTTTTGGCTTTATCATGCTTGAAGCAAAAGAAGAAGAAGGGAAAATGCAAAAGAAAATTTATGTTTTTATATTTATTATTTTATTATATACATATGTATACATTATATTCTAATTATAATTAAATTAATGTATGTTAGAGTGTAAGAACATAATCTTATTAATGTTTTCTGGATTTGTGGTGATTAGTGAAAGTTTATCTGTAATTAAATTTCTAGCTGCAGAAAATGCACGCTCAGATGCAGCGCTACTTGCTGGAATGCAAAATATTTTGCAGCTAGCCTTAAATAACAAAGGGAAAAATTGTTGGTTCGTAATACGAAATAGAATAATTCGAGTGTGTTCGGCATTTCCAAAGTTTTCACTCGGCTTTACGCTTCATTCTATCGAATTCACTCGAGTGAGTGACTTTGGTTATGAGTTCCAGCACACAACAACATTCATGCACATTTAATTCATTGTGTGCGCCTCACTCACTCAATTCAATTCAATTCAATTCGAATGAATTCATTTCAGCGTACGTTGTGAGTGAAGCCATGCAGCTCTTTAATACACACACACGATGAAGCAATACTGCAAGGTAGTTCCGTCGGGGATAATGGAAACGATTGTGGATAACACACACACACACTGAACACATACAACGCAACACAGAGGAACGACGCTGGTTCGTCACGGTTTTCTCAAATCGCCTGCCATACGGTCGTGATTCCGCTTAAGGTTTGAAAGGGCGGGTTGCGGTCGTCAGATCTTTCCGCCTCTCTCGCGCACGCGTGTGTGGTAGTGGGGTGGTCGCACACCCACCAAACATCGTGTCGATAACTGAAGGAAAATTATTATCCTGGTTTAAGTTATCTCTCCTTTTTGTATATTGTTTTTTGCTTTTTTGCTGCTTTTTGTCTCTCACTTTGTATACAGCTGGATAAATCTAAATAAATCAACCCGGGCCTAAAAGCCAAGTTTTTGGCACCAGCCAACCCCGCGGAGTGCGTCGAAAGCTTTAAGCTAGGTTTGAAAGCTTGAAATTCGATCACGCAAAGTGCGGTATACTTTTGTGGAATCCAAGGTATATAGCCGGTCTCAGCCCCCAGCCGCCAACTCGTTCTGTGGGCCCCAAAGGCAAGAACTCAGCCTTGGAGGCCAAAGTACCAGGTTCAAATCCGCACTGTGGAAAAATTTTCAATTGCATTTTTCACAGTAATTGTCAGAAAATTTCTAACAATTAATTAGGGTCTATTGGAACCAGTGGTTGGCACTTTCGTCCGTCACAGACCGAAATTTCCAAGTGTGTGGAGCCGGCATAGCTTCCATAAAATTCCAGGGGGAAATACCTGGTAGCAAGCATGAAGGGCTTGAGATCGGCTGGCTCGTTCAATGGTCCGAATCTGTTTGCGTCGACAGTCCAGGCAGTCAGCGATAGAGGCTCTGTTCGGTCATGAGCGTGTAGGAGTAGATGAGATGTTTGGTGCAACCGATACGCCGAAAAGACAGCGTGAAGACTCAAGGAGTCCACCAGCAGGCAGTGCGGTGCAACCAAAATAAACTAAGTTGCAACAAGTTAGGAAATAGCCAAACGTATCAAGCCAGAAAAAGAGGGAGGCGGGCGAGCCATTACGAACGCGCTTAGAGACAAAGTAGACAGACTGAGAGAATTGCAGCGGGCAGTTAGCAACATTCAGTGCAACAATTGCGACCCTGAACCAGTAGAGGCATGCCCCAAATGCACCATACCGCCACCGAAGTCCTTCGCTACCAAAGGACAGCAAACAGAACCTGCAACAGCCAAGGGTGCCCCGCCAAAGAACAGTCGCCAACACTTCGGAAACCTTCTTTGCAGCAGGGCAAAAAAACGATTCCAAGCAGCAAGAAAATTTTTTGCCAAACGCAGGCAAGCAAGCAGAACCAGCTTGGCAGACACTGGCTGCGAGACTGGAGGCAAGGACCATAAAGCGAAGGATTGTAGAAATGCGTATAATTGCTAACTATGCGAGGCCCAAAGCATAGACAATAGAGCGCATGTAGCAAGCAGCCAGCGTTGCCTATCGGCTTTCAAGAGCGGACCAAATGTGCTGTTTTCCCGGACGCAGCATGATTAGATTTCTACAGCTAAATGTAAACCACTGCGAGGCAGCCCAGGACCTTCTGCTGCAGACTTAAGTGGAACAGAAGAGCGGTGTGGCCCTTGTTAGCGAACCATATAGGATGATGAATTCTGCGGGACCGTCGACGAGCTGGCAGCTGACTCCCGCTTGCACACCCTGCCTTATCGCCGGTGATTTCAACGCCTGGGAAGTCGATTTGGGCAGCACCTACACCAACTCAATGGGAAGAGCGGTTTTGGAAGCGTTCGCCCAACTGGACATAACCCTGCTAAACAGTGGCGGTAGAAATACCTGGGAAGTGGGCAATTTCTATACCGCCAGCGCACATAGGTAGATTTTGCAAAAATTAGGCGGCCAAAAACATTTTTTTCAAAAGAATGCACTTTAAATGGAAAAAATAATTAAATATTATTGTTTCCTATTAAAATACATTAATTTCCTATTAAAATACATTAATTAAATTTTTTGTTTAAATTAATACTAAAATAGCAAGGTTTTCTATTGAATATGGGCTAACTTTGACTACCTATATTTTGTGAATAGGTGGCTATAGGTGGCTTCATATAATTATTGAAACTATATTACAGGGACGGACAGGGAAAGTAGTTGTAAGCCCCTTTGAAATTTTTTTTTGAGAAAAATCTGTCTCAAAAAATGTGGTCTGTTATAACAATGCTAATGTATGCAAAACATTGTTAAAATTGGTGAGTACTATATAACACATAAAGATACATATCTGGACTATTGATATCCATCACAATTACTTACATAGCAACTTTGCAAAAATAAATATTGACTTTGGAAAAATGTATCACTGAAAACGGCGAGAATTAAATATGAACACTGTGAATGATAATCGAAGTTTGACTACCTGTAATTCGGAGCGGGCGCTATTTTGAAAGGTGAGAATGGTGAGGTTAGTTTCTCGGAAGTATTTCCTAACAATGTGCATCAATAGTTTGTTCTTAAAATAGTTTTTTTTTTTTACTTTTGGCCGCCTAATTTTGCAAAATCTACCTATGTG
>NW_027172785.1:0-2527 GCF_018151085.1 Drosophila tropicalis | reverse complement strand
AAAATTTGATATTAACTATTACACCTTGCTAAAGCAAATTTAATCAGCCCCGTAATTCTTAATGACCTTGATATTGAGGAAATCAAAAACAAACATCTCACTAACATTAGTGTAACTGATATCCTAGAGGTGGCTAGCATTAAGGCTTTCCAAAATAACGAAATCCTACTTTCTAATTAAATATCCTAATCCAAAATTAGCATGTAAGAAAATTAATGTTTATCCCGTTCAAAGAAAAAAATATAGTTTTAGATTTTGAAAAGGGTAGCATAGTTGCGGACTGTGTTGCAGAGTCGTATGCGGTTACTGGGTGTGATGTGGCGGTGAGCACAACATTCTGCAGAAGATCACCAACACCAAATTGCGCGCAGAACCTCATTATCTGGGACACCGGCGAGATGCGGCACTCGTTCCAGTCATCTGGATCCACTGACAGTGGTAGATGATGGAATAATAATCATCAATGATGTCACCGCAACCATCACCAACAGGGTCAATCAAACACAAGTGGTTGCTGGCACATACCTAGCAACATTCGATGATGAGGTAACCATTAACGGCACCCTGTTCATTAACAACTATGGGGCATTGAAGAAGAAACCAATGGTTGCAGCTATCTCCCAAATCAACATAACAAGCCATCGGGAGAAACTAAGTCTGCCACTTCTACATGAGCTAAGCTTGACCAACCTACAAAACATAGGTCAACTTCGCTCCAACTTGGTATCTGGTTCCATCATCAGTAGTGGTGCTACTTTGGCCATAAGTGCGGTGGCAATCTTCATCATCTACGAGGTTCGTCGCCGTTGGAAATTAAAACATCAAGCCCAGCTGATTACAAACCTTAAGACCGCTTTGAAGAAGTCCGAGGACGTCCATCACTTAGCTGAGGGAGGAGTTATGACGAGCCAAGCAAAATAGTGAGCGAAGGAGTTGCAACATAGTCACAGTAGCTGTGTCAGCTATTAGTCGGTCTCACGGTCGTCCGAAATATGATCCTCCAGCTGAGGCGCATTGACCGCGGCCACTAGCGAGGCACGAGGCGCTGATTCAGCAATTGTTGGGTTGGCTTGGGGGGGTTCTTTGGATCTTTATAAGATATTATAAGTTTAGTTTCTAAATATATTTCGAGTCGGCAAGTTAGCCGCTAATAAAGAGAACAATAATTAAATATCCAATTTAAATAACTTATATATACAAAGAAATATACAAAGGCCGATAGATTCTCGCATACCAGACATCATTCCACATTAATAGATACAGCAGAGTCACCACCATTAGTCAATTCACTAGAGATGGCAATCAAAGTTTAGTTTTACGAGAATGCCACGTGGTGGGCCTCTTTTTTCCGTCATGTGGAATTGGAAAACAACACCCTAGGATACCTATTGACAAACTCATGCAGAATTAAGGTAAAATTTTACAACAATTCCGTGCACAACATGTCAAAGTCGAAAGTCCGACACCGCCTGCTATTGTTAATGGCTCTACAGTGGAGATGTTAAAAGAAGAAAACTTTTAGATGGTGATTTTGCATGTGATTAAGATAACAACGAAGAGTCTAGTTGCATGCTTAGTTGGCTCTGATGTTATTAAGTGCTAAAAGAATCGACTTCTACTGACCTGTAAGCCAAAAATATTTATCAATGCAGCTTTTGTTTTTAGAGTTAAAACGTTAAACCGATTAAACTTTGCGAGGGTGGAAAATGAGTAACTATTTCTTAATTATTTGTTACTAATTAACTATATTTAAACACCTTTCTTGTGTTAGTTATAGTCACGTACTTGTCCATCTCTAGAGAACGAACAAATGTTTGCTCTTACCTTTCTTGCCATTTTTATACCCTTGCAAAAAGGGTATATTAATTTGGTCAGAAGTGTGCAACGCATAGAACGAAGCATCTCCGACCATACAAAGTATATATTCTTGATCAGCACGACGAGACGAGTTCAACTAGCCATGTCCGTCCGTCCGTCCGTCCGTTGGATCAACGCAAACTCCTCCTAGACCGCAAGAGCTACAGAGCTGAAATTTTGCACGTAGGCGTATATACTGCAGGCGTTGTATATCTCGGATTCAGCCGGATCGGACCACTATATCATATAGCTCCCATCACAAACGGCCAAGTCACGAACAGTGACTTTCTCAATACCTTCGTTATTTTCTGAGCTATTGTCGTGAAACTTAATATTAGAGAGTTTACTACGCCTATAAGCGACTATGCCAAATTTGATCAAGATCAGGTGACTATATCATATAGCTCCCATAGGAACGATTGGTCGAAAACAGTGACTTTTGTAAATAACTTCGTTACTTTTAACGCGATTGCTTTCAAATTAAACATTTCTTAATTTAATATATCTGTTAATGACTGTGCCGAATTTGATAAAGATCGGGTGACCATATCATATAGCTCCCTTAGGAACGATCGGTGGGAAACAGTGACTTTGATCAATATCTTCGTTATTTCCTATGATTGTAGGCCTTTCTTTCTCAAGCTTAAGGCCTTTTTAGATAAAACGTTCT